>NW_007727876.1:85831-115585 GCF_000696425.1 Galeopterus variegatus | reverse complement strand
TTTTCTTCGCCCCTATCTTCTGCATGTCTTCATTCTCTGATTCCAACACACACCCCCCTCACTTATAGTCTGGCTTTAGCCCAAGCTTTTAAAGAATTTCCTGTTCATTTTATATATATATATATCACCCTTTTGTTATCTAACTCAACTCTCTGCCTTTAAACCAGAGATATGGCCCTTGCATCACAACGCCAGGGTGCCAAAAGAACCAGCTTCTGACCAATCATTTCTTTAATAATAGAAAATATTAAATTTAGTTTAAGGGTTTTTAAAAGCTGATTCAATAATAAATCAGTAATTTCCAGTTTATATGTTACTTCCAGTCAGTCTCCCCAACCCCTTTCCTCCCCAGAGTCCCCTTTAACTCCTATCTAGATTCCTAAAGGATGTAGGCAATAGCCCAGTGAAGATGGTGGAGAGGGATTGGTGCATTCTCCGTCTTGTCTCTTCTCTGTTTTCCAGCATAGTTTTTTTCCCCCTGTGAATACCCAGTGCTTTCTCCAGAAGGTAGTGACTAAACTTCTTGCAGGAGTTCATTCAGTCCTCACTCAGTTCCCTGACATTAGCAATCTTTAGCAAATTGCAGCCATGCCTTCTTCAGTCCCCAGCTTGGGTTGTCTACTCATGGGTTCTGATGTGGAGTTTTCCTTTACCCAGCCAAGGAAATCCCTAAGTAGGCCCTCAGGCTCTCTCTCAACAAAATCCTTTTCTCTGGATATAATGGACCTCTATGTGTCTCTAATTAATAGGAGGGAAATACAAGATGGTAGTCCGATGCCAAGGTATGCCTGTCTCCATCTCCATGGCAGAGGTGTGAAGCATATTCGCCAACTTCAGCTCTTAAAAAGAAAAAACAAAACTCAAACATTTCATAAGGAAAGCAGGGCACCAATCTCTGTACTCTAGAAGTACACAAATGTCCTGGGTATCCTCTACGAGTCTCAGTTTCTTCTATTTGTATAGAAAAGGGATAGTGAGAAAGGAACCTTCCTGCATGGCCTATTGCTGTTAGTGCTTCTGGGACAAAAAGAAAATGATATTTCCCTGTTAGTAGCCCTGAGCAAATCACGTTTGACTCATACCATGTTGGTGCCTTTTGAACTTAGAAGCTTAGTATATGGCTTCTGTATGGGGGATCTCTGTACTGCAAAGATGCCTCTGTCTGCCAAGTGGGTCTGCAGCCATGGTGCAGTAGGCAAAATTAGCATGGCAGTGCATACTTTGAAATATTATTTTGCTCCATGTGTATAACTATGTAACTCAGAGATCCCAATTTCTCCAGCCTTCAGGAGCCACCCTCCTTTTAATTAACAAATAATGGAGGGCCAAGTCATGTGACTACAGCTTTTATTATGTTTCCATTCCTACGTATTTATGAATGTTTCCCTGGGAATTCTTCCATTCGTAACCAATATTTTTTATTTCCATAGACAGCATCTTACCCTTGACTGCTTCCATTGTCCTGAAATTTCCTTTTGCCATTTATTCCAAGTGTGAGATAGAGTGGAAATGGTCCCCTTCCTTATTTCACAATAACACATCTAAGACCAGGTGATGATAATTAGCAGTACAGAAGGGAATTTAAAACAGGAAAGACCAAATTTCAACTGAATTCTACGCATCACTGCATCTCTAGTCCCCAGGCTATGCTTCTGCCCAGTCTCTACCTTACACTCCCTTGCAGAGGCCAGTCTACCCTACCAAGCAGAGCCAGAAATGCACAATGGCTCAAACATGATGGAACTTTATTTCCCACTCACATAAAATTCAGAATGGATTTTAATAATTGACAAGTGGCTCTTCTTTTACAATTCAGGCCCCCAGACTCTCCTACTTTGAAACTCTGTCATCTTCAAAATATCATTTTCAAGGAGACTGTGCTCATCTGCATCAAGCCAGAGAATAGTGAAGGAGCACAGAGGCCCAGATGTGGGAGCTATTTATGGATCAGGCCTGGAACATTACTTTCTTTCATCTTCCATTTGCTTGAACTCAGTCACATGACTATCTACCTGTAAGGAAATCTGGGAAATATAGCCTAAGTATATGCCCAGGAAGCAGAGGACATAGGCTCAGTGAACAGCTAACCAGTGTCGAAGGGAAAAAACCAGTCGATCTTATCTCCACCAGGCAGTTGCTACCAGGCAACACAATAGTTTAGAGAGAACAGCTCTCCTCACAAAGAAGACCTTTTACGTGATACCATTCATCACCCATTACAGAATAGCAGCTTGGCTTTACATTTGATAACCTGAATTCCTGATAGAGTACCAATCTGAAAAACAGCTACCCCAAAGTTGAATTTTGCTCTTGTTTCTAGAATAACAGAAGTATGCCAGTTCTCAGAAATATTGGTATCCAGTTTCAGAAAATTCCATCACAATTAAATCTATATGCACAGATAAGCTTAATTCATAATTCCAGGGCAATGACTTTTGTTTTCTTCTGTGGATGAAAGAAGCTTCTCAGTGCCTTTGTAAGTCTTTTAGAACTAAAAGCTTAGTTTTTTGAAACTGGGATGCAGGAATAAAGCTAAAGCAAGTGTCATAATGCTTTTTGATGAGGGAGAACTTCAAGGCATTTATGTGTGCATAGAACACAAAGTTAGTGCAACCATTTATAACAAGAAAATCATCTCAGAACTGATGTGTGCATTACCACTTAGATGACTAAATTCAATTTACTACAACAAACATTCTAACAAATACAATTTTCTATAACAGCATACGGAGAGTAAATACAATATCCGATAAACATATAAAAGCATTTTTGCAGTAATTGTAGCCTCAAGGTTAAGGGTTATATACTGTAAGAAAGAACAATAAAGCATTTTACTTAAAGAGCAGAATGTTACAGGGGTGGTCCAGTCATTCTTGGCAAATAGTCTACCTATAAAGTCGATCTCACATTGTCAAAATATGGATTGTGTGTAGATGCACCGTCATCAGGGTATTCACTCACCTAGTGCTTTGCACTCTCAAAGGTACTTGTGTCATCCATCTTATCATCTAAAGATTTCGCTACAGTCATGACTTGTGGTCAATGGTTTCGATACAAATGGTTTTTGTAATTGCTGAGTACAAAATTAGGGGCTTATTTTCATTCACTCACCTAGTGCTTTGCACTCTCAAAGGTACTTGTGTCATCCATCTTATCATCTAAAGATTTCGCTACAGTCATGACTTGTGCTCAATGGTTTCGATACAAATGGTTTTTGTAATTGCTGAGTACAAAATTAGGGGCTTATTTTCTATTTCCATACTTCCATTTCAGAAAATTTCACTAAGATGTAGCCACCCCAATTATTAAACAACACACTAGAAACTTGTTGAAAGCCAAAGTTATGCTATTCGTTTAAAAGCCAGTGTTAGGTTATTTATTCCCTTCTATTTATTCCCATCTATCCTTATGTTTACTCTGCAAGTGGATTAACCCTGCTCAGTGTGTGTGTGTGTGTGTGTGTGTGTACTAGTCAACTATTCAGGACTCTTCATTGCAAATAACAAAAATTGACATTGGGTAACTTAGGCAAAAAAAAAAAAGTTTGTGGGAAGATGTCTTCTGGCTCACAGATGAAAAGCCTGGAGAACTAAATTTACAAAGAGGCAGAAAAATCAAGGGAGACAGGTTCCCAGGACTGTAACCAAAATCATGCCATAAGAAAAGTTTGGTTAGGGCATCAGAGCCACTACTTCTATTTCTGCCCTGGGCAGCACTGGACATTAACTGTCACCTCTGCTGTATGCAAAATGGATTCTGTCTCCTGCCGACTTAGTTCAGATTATCTGTCTACTTTCGAGTTTCCAAAGTTCAGAGAGAGTCAGTGTCTAGGCTTTTTGGCTCCTGGACACTGGAAGGCAAGTTGCTACTTCTTTCTGCACAAGACTCACGTGATGGTAGATTCTCCAAACCTAAGAAGAGATTCAAATGAGTTAACCAAAAGCAAAGGAAGCAAATGTGAACATCTAGTTTACCCAGCTAGCTGCCTTGACTGATCTGGTGTCCTTGACCAATCTGACATCCTTGACCAATCTAGCATCCTTGACAAAATGGCCAATCAACTTCAGCTGGCATGTTTCCAGTGAAGGTTAATTCTTCTTTGGACATATCTGACTAATAGGAAATCCTTCCATCTACTACTCCATCCTGAGCTCCTAGTTCTACTCATTGGGGTCACCTAGAACAGTCTGATACATCTCCTTGTGCTCAGAAGTCCTGCTTTAATTTACCCAGTGATGTACATTGAATGTCCCCACATAATTCACTGGAGCTCAATCCCCATTGTAATTGTGTTAAGAAGATGGGAAATCCGATTACAGTATTTGCAAGGTGGGGCCTGTAAGAGGTGACTGGATAGTGAGGACTGTGCCCTCATGAATGAATCCATTTATGGAGTAATGGGTTAATGGGTTATCAGAGAGTGGTTCTAATGGCTGTATAAAAAGAGCAGGTAAGCACATTAACTCTGGCTCATGCCATTCTTGCCATGTGATACCCTGTATTGCCACAGGACACTGAAGAGTTCCCATCAAGAAGGCCCTCACAAGATGTGCCCCCTGAAACATGGACTTCTCAGCCTCCAAAACTGTAAGAAATAAACTTTATTATAAATTACCCCTTTTCAGGTATTCTGTTATAAGCAACAGAAAAAGGACTAATACACCCAGTGTCTTATCTGCTCACCTATGCCCTCTCATTTGCCCAGAAATATCAACCAAAGACTATAGCAACATGTCTTGCTTCCATCCTGTTCTCTGAGTAACAGTATTAAAAGAACATAAGAAAGACCAAACGATTGATTTCTTTTTCCCAGTGATGATCTGCCAACGTGTGCTCTTTAGCTTTCGTAATTATAAGGGGAAGCCCTTCTGGGCTGTTCAGAACTGACCATGTGATTTATACTCAAGCTCCAGTGGGCATGTTTAGTATATTAATGTGCTGCTTTTACTTGGGAGGAAAGCCTGTTTACTTGTTCCTGCTGTAATAATAAAGCCTCCTTTCTTACACTCTGCTGACAAAAGCAGGCTGAATGCACTTTGGGTTCTAAAGGACCCTGTTCCTAGCCCCATTGCCAAATGATCTCTATTCATGACAAGGCTGTATTTGCAGGTTGTCATTCTGCATCTGTGAAGGCAGGCACAGCTGTAGGCATGGGGTCTTCCTGGCTGAGACAGGAAAGGGAAATCTTGAGGCTGTCTGGTCCCTGGCTACCTTCTGAGGCTAGGTTGGAAAATATGCTGGGGGTTTTAACAAAAGCCCTTTCATTACGTAAAGAATGGAGCTGACATTGAATCAAACCACAGAGACCAGGTAATGCTGTGTGTCCACCCAGAGGAGTATACACAGGTGAAAGACTCTAGTTTCATTACGGCCCTGACCTTAACATAAGAACTTTATCAATCACAGGTGCACTTCTAAATAAGGTGTTTTTTAGAACAATCCATGATTTGTTATTTCCTTGAATTTATTTATCTCTAAGGAGACATTATTCTCAAAGCTTATAGAAAAGTCATCTTGCAGGAGCCTTTCATTTTGTATACTTTCCAGTGTTCTGGTTAGAAAGAGAGCGAGCTTGGGAGAAAAGTCTTAAGAAATATTTACCTGGACTCAGAGCCCATTCCTGAAAACCAGGAGAGGGAAAAAACAAAGTATCATCTGGATACCCACTGGAAAAAGCCTGAGATATGCTGACCTGTGGGAGAAGTGGAAGAGAGACTGAGCACCTCAATGAAGAAGTCAGGGTGGAATGGGAGGTGGCAGGGAGAAGAGGTATTCTGTGCTGGGGCTTGACACTTCTGGCTATAAGGACTGATGACACATTCCTGCCTTCAAACCTTTGTCTTCACTTACTTCCTCCACTAGAATTCCCTCTTCCTAGATTTTAGCTATTAAAAACACTGTCCATTTTTCAAGGCTCAAATTAATCTGAAATAGAGGGTATTTGTGCACAAGACAGGCATTTTTAATGGAGAAATTCAAATCTCAGATTTGGTTATTGGGTTTGCCAAAATAAACCCATGTGACATCACCCTATGTATCCCCAATACCATATCATATTCTCGTTGTACCTCTCTTAAGGTTCTCATCCCATTCAGCCCTATATTAGTTCCCCTATTACACACAGCATTCCTTTAAGGCAAGTATTGTGTCTGACTCATTTCTGCATCCTCAGCCAAGCAAAAATGTCTTGTATATGGAAACCACTCAATTGATATTGTCAGATTCACTGGACTTTTTGAGATACATCTCAGGGTGCTTTTATAGGACAATCTGAGCATTTGTCTGCTCTTTTGATGGGCCTCAAAAAGTTGTCACTTGCCGAAGTCACAGAGTTACTGAGTGGAGGAGCCCAGATACTCATTCTGGTTGACCTGCTCTAAATCCCATGTCCCCCAGACCGACTGCCTTCTGAAGGTTAAACCCAGTTCCGTAAGGTTCTACCTAGCCTGTTGCACTCACTCTGAATTTTGTTCCTGTTTAGTGAACTGAGAGCAACATGTTTCAGATGGTTATTGTCTCGCTTTTATAATGACAAAGATATATTTTAATGATAAAATTGATGATTTATGTTCCAATTCAGGAAACTTTAGGTGATCATAATCCTAGAATCTAGATCTCAATGATCTCTTGAGTCCTGGTTTTTTTCATATGAGGATATAAGGCCCAGAGAACTATGAATTGCTCACATTATAAAGTGAGTCGCAGAGCTGAGATTAGATCCTAGACTTCTAGATTTCCATTTCATAGCTCTTCCCATTTTAGTAAACGATCTCCCCTATTACCCCTGCCGTCTTCCCTGCCTTCTACAGTAAATGTCCTCCAGCAAATTATTTGACCTTTCTGTGCCAGAGTTCTAATTAGTGCTCCAAGAAGGTGGCAGTGGTCCACTTCCCAAAGATATTATTTAAGGATGATAATTAATATCTATAAAACACTCTGCAACACACAGCACTATACAAACATCAACATCGTGCAACCAAGTCTATTTCACAGTAATTAACTTGGTATCCAATAAGGGAGAAATCAGTAGAGCAATTCCTATACGACTTTGCAGAAATGCCTATTTCTTCTGTATCTTAAAGTGAAAAGAGCCAGAAAAGAGAATTAAACTATGCATGTGAATGTATCACAATATGTTTTGTAGCTGAGTATTTTTTTATTACTTAAGATGTGACTTTTCAGTGGGAAAGTAAAATGCTGAGTTGTATCAACAATGAGCATAAGTCCTCCATGAATAATAACTGTTATGCATATTATGTAAGTTATTTATAATTTGTATAATAAAACTGGAGGGTATGTAATTTCCTCCCCATTTTATAGATGAGAAAAATCAGTGCTCAGAAAGTTAAGTAACTTTATTAGGATCAATCCAGCTAATAAATGGCGAAGGTGGGATTTGAACCCATGTCTATTTGATTCCCGGATTTTTTTTCCTTCCAGTTTTTAAATTTGGTAAATACACAAAAAATAGAATTTGCCATCTTAACCATTTTTAAGTACACAGTTCATTGGTATTAAATGCATTCACAATGTTGAGCAACCATCGGTACTATCCACATTCAGAACTTTTTATCTTGTAAAATTGAAACTCTGTACCATAAAACAATAACTCCCAACTCTTCCTCCCCCATTTCCTGGAAACCACCATTCTACTGATTTTGACTACTATAAATATCTCATATAAATGGAATCATACAGTGTTTGTCTTTCTGTTACTGGATTATTAGCATAATGTCCACAGAATTTATCCATGTTGTAGCATATGTCAGAATTTTGTTTCTTTTTAAGGCTAAGGAATATTTCATTGTATGGATATGTCACATTTTGATCATTCACTCATCCATCAATGGACATTTGGTTTGCTTCTACATTTTAGCTGCTGTGAAGAATGCTGCTATGAATGTGGGTATACAAACACTCTTCAAGATCTTTCTTTCAATTCTTTTGGGTATATACCCAGAAGTGGAATTGCTACTCATATGATAATTCTAATTCTATTTTTAAATTTTTGAGGAAATTCCATACTGTCTTCTAATGCATATGTACCATTTTACTTTCCCACCAATAGTTCAAAAGGGTTCCAATTACTCCAAATCTTTACCAACATGTATTATTTTCTATTTGACAATAGCCATCGTAATGGGTGTGAGGTGGTATATTCTAGTTTTATCTATGTTTCCCTAATAATTAGTGATGTCGATCTTTTCATGTGTTTATTGACTATTTGTATATGTTCTTTGGAGAAATGTCTATTCAAGTCCTTTGCATGTTTATTTCTAAAAAATTTTATTGAAACATAATTGTACCTATCTGTGGGATATAGCATTTAATATCAGTACATGCATACAATATGTGATGCTCAAATCAGAATAATTTCTATATTTATCACTACAAAATAATTTTTTGTGGTGCTTTAACTTTGCATATTTTCAAATTTTTTTTTCTGTAGTTGAGTTTTAGGAATTTTCTATGTAGCCTTCATATTAATCTCTTGTAAGATAGGTGATTTACAAATATTTTCTCCTGTTCTGTGGGTTGCTTTTCTACTCTGTTGATATTGTCTTTTGATATGCAAGCTTTTTTTTACTTTTCATGAAGTCCACTTTGTGTATGTTTTCTTTTGTTGCCAGTATGTCATATCCAAGAAATTATTGCCAAATCTAATGTCATGGAGCTTTTGTTCTATGTTTTCTTATAAGAGTTTTACAGTTGTAGGTCTTAAATTTAGATCTTTGATCAATTTTGAGTTAATTTTTGTGTATGGTATTAGGTAAGGGACTAACTTCATTCTTTTGTACATGGATATCCAGTTCTCCCAGCACCATTTGTTAAAAATACTGTTTTTTCCCCAATGAATGATGTTGGCACCTTTGTCAAAAATCATTTGACCATAAATGTGAGGGTTTATTTCTGGGTTGTTTATTCTATTCCATTGGTCTATATGTCTGTCTTTATGCCAGGACCACACTGTTTTGAATACTGTAGCTTTGTAGTAAGTTTTGAAATCAGTAAGTATGAGTTCTACGGCTATCTTCTTTTTCCAGATTGTTTTGGTTATTCACAGTCTCTTGAAATTCCATACATATTTTAAGATGGGCTTTTATATTTCTGCGAAAAAAAATCATTGGGATTTGGATAGAGATTGGATTGAATATGTAGATCACTATTAGAAGCATTGACATCTTAGCAATATTAAGTGTCCCAATCCATGAACATGTGATGCATTTCCATTTGTTTATGTCTTCTTTAATTTCTTTCACCAATGTTTTGTAGTTTTCATTGTATAAGTCTATTACCATGTTAATTCCTAAATATTTGGGGTTTTTTGATGCTATTATAAAATGAATTAATTTATAATTCCTTTCAGATTGTTCATGGTTAGTGTATAGAAATGTAACTAATTTTTGTGTGTTGATTTTGTATCCTGTTACTTTGTTTAATTCATTTATTCTAACAGTTTGTGTGTTAGCACATGCGTGCATGCACATGTGTATGTGTGTAGAATCTTTGGGGTCTTCTACAGATAAGCTTATGTCATTGGCAAATGGAGATGGTTTTTCTTCTTTTTCCAGTTTGAATGCCTCATTTATTTTTCTTGCCTGATTGCTCTGGCTAGAACTTCCAGTACTATATTGAACAGAAGTGGCAAAAACACATCCTTGCCCTCTTCATGATCTTAGAGGAAAAGCTTTAGGTCTTTAACCATTGAGAATAATGTTTGTGGTAGGTTTTTAAATATATGGCTTTTATTATGTTGAAGTAGTTTCCTTTTATTCCTCTTTGAGTGTTTTTATCATGAAACAGTGTTGAATTTTGTCAAAGGATTTTTATGCATCAATTTAAATGATTATGTGATTTTTTCCCTTCATTTTGTCAGTTCGATGTAATACATTGATACATTTTTGTATTTTGAACTATCCTTGCATTTGAGGAATAAATCCCAGTTGGTCATTGTGTATGATCTTTTTAATATGCTGCTGAATTTTGGTTTGCTAGTATTTTGTTGAGTATTTTTGCATCAGTATTGCTGTGGATTGAATTATGGCCCCCAAAGTTTATTTGTTGGAAGCTTAATCCCCACTGTAACTGTAGAGGGTGGGATATCCTATTATGGTAATTGAAAGGTGGGACCATGAGGAAGTGATTGGATTGTAAGGATCATGCCCTAGTAATGGTGGACATGGGCATGGTTCAGAAGTCATTGAAAAAGGGAATGAATGAGGAGGTTATCTCTCTCTGCTTTGCCATATTCCCCATGTGATACTCTGAGTCACTGTGGTCACCACCAGGAAAAAGACCTTCACCAGATGTATTCCCTGGACTTTGGACTTCTCAGCCTCCAAAACTGTAATCAATCAATTTCATTCTCTTACAAATTACGCAGTTCCAGGTATTTTGTTATAAGCAACAGAAACTGAATAACATAAATATTCATAAGGGATATTGGTTTGTAGTTTTCTTTTCTTGTAGTGTCTTTGGCCTTGGCATCCGAGTAATACTGGCTTTATAGAATGCATTAGGAAGTTTCCCCTCCTCCTCAATTTTTTGGAAAAGTTTGAGAAGAATTGCTGTTAGTCTTTAAATGTTAGGTATAATTCATCTGGGAAGCCATGCCATCCAGGGCTTTTCTTTGCGGGGAGATTTTTCATTACCAGTTCAATCTCCTTACTAATTACAGGTCTATTTAGATTTTATATTTTTTTGTGATGCAGACTTGATAAAGTGTTTCTAGAAATTTGCCCATTTCATCTAGGCTATCCAATTTGTTTACATACAGTTATTAATAGTATCATTAATAATCCTTTTTATTTTTGTGGAATTGGTAGTAATTCCCCAACTTTCACTTCTTTTTTGTATTTTATTTATATTATTGTCATTTTTTTTTTTACATTCTAAGATGTTGCTGTGGAGCAGTTGGGGGTGTGGGGGAGAGGGGAAAGAGGAGGAGGATTGGGTGAGAGGAGGAGGAAGAGGGGTGTGGTTGAGGCCCTGGCACCCCTCTCATTCCAGCAGGGGAGCCCAGCAGGGTCCCAGCAGTGGCTCAGTGGTTGTCACTGGGACGGGTACGAACTTTGGGGGAGTGTGGCTGAGGCCCTTGGCCCTGGACCACCCAGGCTTGGGAACCTGGAGGGCTTCTAGTCCTTCTAGATTTTATAGGTGTTCTTTGTTGGTGTTAGGCCTTTACTAGTCTAAATCAGAATATCAGAACTTTGTCTCTGATCTGTGGATATTTATGTGTTTTCTTTCAGTTCTGTGTTGAATTATTAGGTACCCCCAACACTTAAACTCTTAATGTCAGAAATTTGTCTCTGATCTGTGGATTTTTTTTGTTTTCCTTTAGTTCTGCATTGGACTATGAGGTACCCCCACCACTTAAACTCTGGACTGGAATTAATTTGTTGTCCTTTGCTTACTTCTAAAATGGGTAACTTCCTGTAGGAACCAGCACTTGAACCTTGTGGTTGAGCTAAATAGCTGCTTTACTGCTGATTCTCTGTGGAAGGCTTTTTGTGCAGCTCAGATTCTAATTGACCTAGTAAGCACTTCTGGGTCTTCTGATGTCCAGTTCACCTGGGTTGTATGGAAACTCTGGACTGGGCCTGAGTCTTTTCAGCAAACTGCATCCCCTGAAGTTCTATATTCCTGACCAGTCTCCACTGAGTGGTACTATGCTGACTGCGGGGCAGACCAGCTGCCCATGCTGTGCCCCAGTGTTCTCCCGGTGGGCTCATCTCCCCCACCCCCCACACTCTAAACATTTCCCATGGGGTGGGCCACACACCAGTTCCTTGGGATGACTCACTGGCCTCTCAGTGGCTCTTTTTTTCAGTTGTCTATGGCCCCTCCTATGTGTGTCCACGGGAACCCTGTTAGTGGTCTTGCTGGCCTGGGGGCCTCCAAGGCCCTCTTCTCCCCTGCTACCTCCAAGCAACTTCATATGAAGGGCACAGCTGTGGCTTTTGTCAGCTCTTGCTCCATGTGCTCACTGGGGCCAGGCTTTAAGTGGTCGGGGCTCAAAACAGTTGGAGTGGTCCTTTCTTTCTCTCATCATGGCTTCTTCTGCCTTCCTGAACTCTGTAGGTCTCCTCCTCTTCCCTTGGGCTCTAGTGGTCCTGGGTTGACAGTGTTACTTTTTAATAGTTGTAAACTGGTTGATTGTGTCCCCCCTCTTTCATTTCAGACTTTAGTGATTTGAATCTTCTCTCTTTTTTCTTAATTCATATTGTCAGAGTGAGCAGGACTGAAGCCACACTGGGACCTAAAACTACTTGGACTGTAGACAAATTTTAAAAAGACAACATTTTTTTTCTTGGCTTGCATTTCTCTGAGTTCACTCTTTTTCTATGGTTATTTGATATTTTGAACCTTAGTTATGAGTCAAGGTAACATTATTTACATAAATGTAAAATTATTTTCCAGCCAGCCTGAAGCTTCAGACTTGTTAAGAGGTATGTACTATCCAGCAAGACCCTGAGATAAGGACAGGAGCAAAAACCAGAGTCTTGGCAAGCCCTTTTATCTGGCTCCTTGCACAGAGCCCCTGCAGCTCATGTTTCCCTCCCTCCTGCTCTTCATTTCCCACATTCCATTCCCTTGGCTCCCTCTTAAAAAACCCCTCAGTAAATCTGAGTCTTTGAGATGACATTAGCCTGGCCATTCTTCAGGTTTACATGAGAGATGGGATAGCCTAACATCTCTCCTCAGGTCACTGGTATTCCTGAATAAAAGCTGACTTTCATTTTCAACAATGGTTGACTTTTGAGTGGTTTGTTTTTGAAAGGGGTCAGGCAGCTGGACCTGTGCATGCCCAGTAACAGTATAGCTAAAGGCCTGTTACTTTTATGGGTCCTTTCCCATAATTTTTGTTTCACTAATTTTTCTCTTTTTTCTTTTTTTGGTCCTTTTTTGAGACCGGCCGCACCATGCTCAGCCAGTGAGCGCTGTGAGCGCACTAGTCATCCCTATATAGGATCCGAACCCGCGGCGGGAGCGCTGCTGCACTCCCAGCGCCGCACTCTCCCGAGTGCGCCACGGGCTCGGCCTTCTCTATTATTTTTCTATTCTCAATTTTATCTTTTCCTTCCATTAGCTTTGGGTTTAGTTTGTTCTTTTTCTAGTTCCTTAAGTTGTAAAGTGAGGTTGTTAATTTGAGATCTTTCTTATTTTTTAATATGTTTATAGTTATAGATTTCCCTTTAGCATTGCTTTCACTGTGTCTCATAAGTTTTGGTAGGTTGTATTTTTGTTTTCATTCATCCCTAAGTATATTTTAGTTCCCTTTGTAATTTCTTCTGTGATCCATTGGTAGTTTAAAAGTGTGTTGATTTCCACAATTTTGTGAATTTTTTAGCATTACTTCTTTAATTAATTAATTTATTTATTTATTTACTTCTAACGTCATCCTGTGTGGTCAGATACTTTGATATCTATCTTTCTAAATGTACAGAGACCTTATGGCCTAACATATGGTCTATCATGAAAAATGTCCCATGTGCACTCTTGATGGATGTACATACTGTGTTGTTGGGTAGAGTGTTTTGTTTGTTAGATCTAGTTTGTTTACTGTGTTGTTTAAGTCCTCTATTTCCATACTTATCTTTTCTCTGGCTGTGCTAATGATGAAGTATTGAAATCTCCAAGTATTATAACAGATCTGTTTCTCCCTTCAATCCTGTCAAGTTTTGCTTCATATTTTGATAGTCTGTTATTAGGGACTTATGTTTTTAACTGTTATATCTTCTTGCTGTATTAGTCTTTTTAAATATATAATTTCCTTTTTTGCCTCTTGTATTTAACATATATTGTGTCTGGTATTAGCATGTCCTCCTCTCTTTTGCTTACTATCTGCATGGAATATCTTTTTCCTTCTAATCATTTTATTTGGATCTGAACTGAGTCTTCTGTGGATTACATATAATTGGATCATTTGTTTGTTTGTTTGCTTTTTGTGGCTGGCTGGCCCGGGGATCCAAGCCCATGATTGTAGTGTTATAAGGCTGTGCTCCTAACCAACTAGCCGGTCCTGGGTCACTTTTATTTTTTTTTTTTTTAAATCCATGCTGTCAATCTGTCTTTTGATTGGAGAGTTTAACTCATTTACATTTAAAGTAATTACTGATAAGGAGGGACTTACATGTGTTATTTTGCTATTTGTTTTCTGTATGCCTTATAGCTTTTTTGTCCTTCATTTTCTGTATTATTGTCTTTTGTGTTCAGTTAATTTTTGTATGTGTGTGCATGTGGCGAAATGTTCAAATTCTTTTCTCATTTCCTTTGTCTATATTCCATAGTGATTTTCTGTGTGGTTACCATGGAGATTACACTTAACATTCTAAAGTTATAACGCAATTTGAATCTATAGCATCTTAACTGCAATAACAGACAAAAACTCTACTCTCTTAATAGTTCCATCCCCACCCATTTCAGTTGCTGATGTCATAAAATTACATCTTTATATATTGTGTGCCCCAAAACATAAACTAATAATTATTTTAAATGCGTTAGTTTCTTAAATTATGTGTGAAATAAAATAGTGAGTTACAAACTGGTTATAGTAACACTAGCTTTTAGACTAATATTTTTAATCTATTTTCTAAATTTATGCAGAAAACAAAAAGTAGAGTTACAAACCATTGTCACAGTAATACGAGCTTTTATAGTTGCCCATGTATTTATTTCTATTGAAATCTTTATTTCTACAGCCTCGAGTTACTGTCAAGTGTCTTTTTATTTCCAGCAGGAGCCCCTTGGTTGTTTCTTGTAGGGCAGGCCCAGTGGTAACATACTTCTTTAGCTTTTGTTTATCTGAGAATATCTCAATTTCATCCTCACTTTTGAAGTTTTGCCAGATATTGGATTCTTGTTTGAGAGTTTTTATTTTTTAGCACTTCAAATATATTGGCTCACTGCCTTTTGACCTCCAAAGTTTCTGATGAGAAATCTGTGGATAATCTTATTGAGGATTCCTAGTTTGTGGTAATCACTTCTTGCTGCCTTTAAGATTCTCTCTGTTCTTGTCTTTTGGAAATTTGATTATAATGTGTTTTGGTGTGGTTTTTTTTGTGTTTATCTTACTTGGAGTTTCTTAAATGTTTATATTCATGTCTTTCATCAAATTTAGGGTTTTTGGCCATTGTTTCCTTAAACATTCTCACTATACCAAATATTCTCTCTTCTCCTTCTGAGACTCCCACAATGCATGGGTTGGTCTGCTTCTTGGTGTACCACCAATCCCTCAGCCTCTGTACATTTCTCTCCAATATTTTGTTGTTGTTCCTCAGAATTGATAATTTATATTGTCCTATATTCAAGTTTGCTGATTTTTTTCTTCTACTTGTTCAAATCTGTCTTTGAACTCCATTAGTGAATTTTTCATTTCAATTATTGTACTTTCAGGTCTAGAATTTCTTCTGGTTTTTCTTTAGGTTGTCAATCTTTGTAATGATATTTATATTTTATTTATACATAATTTTCTTGAGTTTCTCCACATGTTCCTTTAGTTCTTCGAGAATCTTTAAGACAGTTGTTTTAAAGTCTTTGTGTTGTAGATCTGATATAGTTTCTATTTTTTTTCCTTTTCTTTTTTTTTTTTCCTTTTTGTCTTTTTTCGTGACCGGTAATGGGATTGCAACCCTCAGTGTTGTGCCCGTACCGCGACTGGCAACGGGATCGCAACCCTCGGTGTCACGCCCGCACCGTGCTCAACCAGTGAGCAGACTGGTCTCCATATGGGATCCGAACCCTCGGCGGGAGCACTGCCACGCTCCCAAATGCTGCACTCTACCGATTGTGCCACTGGGCCGGCCCTTTTTTTTTTTCCTTTTCATGAGCCATACTTTGTCTCTTTGTATGCCTTGTGCTTTTTTTTTTTTTTTTTAAAGTGGACATTTGAGTCTAACGATCTAATTATGTTTTAATTCTGAAAATTAGATTTTCTTCCTTCCCCAGGGTTGGCTTTTTTCTTATTTTTTTCTAAATTGTTGTAGGCTGTCTCTGTGCTAATCAGCTTGAAGTATAAACTTATGGTTTTGGGGGTCTTTTCTGATTCTGTCTTTCCCTAGATATGCATAGTCTTTCTAATGTTCCCTGTATATGCAGTTTTTTTTCTTTCAATATTTTAGTTTTTAAATTTCTGGTTCCCAAAAGGGGAAAAAGGAAAATAATGGGAGAGAAAAGAGCACTGGTTTTTTAAATCCCCTTGAATTCACTTCAGCTGGGGAAGGGAAAAGGGACTTACAACAATCGGGATTGTGCACCAACAATGGCCACTTGCCTCTTTGTCTGTACCTCTGTGATGAGACGCAGCAATTAGCATCAGAGCACAGGAGGACAGGATATTTTTCTGCCCACTCAATCCCTGCAAACTGTGAGAAAGTTCCAGGAACACCTACACAGCTGCATTCTAGTTGGGCTGAGAGGGGGGAAAGGTAGCTGCTAGTGTGCAAAAAGCTGAAATTCACTGATATTAACCACAATTTACTGTTCGAGCCTTCTCCTGGAAGTTATAAGCCTTTAACAGACATCAGAGTTCCAAAATAGTTACATCAGATTCTGTCAGTGTGATTTTTGTCTAGGTAGAGAGACAGATTATGGAGCTTCCTACACCATCATCTTCCCAGAATACCCACCAGAGTTTTTTTTCTTTTTTCTTCTTTCTACATGACGTTGTCATAGTCAATAGACTGTACTTTCAGTTGATCTTAGCAAAATTATATAAATCCTGCTCTGATGCATCCACATTCTCATGCTCGTCTGTCTTAGTAGCCAATAATCCACAGTTTTCAACTTGCTGAATATGTTAGCAGCACAATTTAGAATTGTAAACACACTAAAATCTTGTTAACCTACATGCAGTTCAAACTCAAGACATTCACTTAAGTGATCTAACCCAGACTAAAAGTCCCAGAGTCTCATGTACTACTTTTATTTCCAGTTTCCAGTAGGATAAAAGGGCGTGGAGATTGATAATATAAAACTGGAGAGAACAAAACAATCTGATTGCTTCAAAATTTAGCAACAAAAATTTATGCAACAAATTTCAGCAATATTGAATAGCTCACCAGTTTATGAATGAGTAGTCCCTACCACAAACATTTTTTGTAATTGTATGCCACTCCCAGGACCACCTGTGGTCTAACAGTGGGCTAGCACAGCTGAACAATTGGCCACAGCTTTGTTTTTATATTTTCATCAGTTATTTTCATTCTAACACTATGATTGAGCCCTTGGCAGCTGCCAAGATTGAGGGGTCTGTAGCTTCACTAGTAACTCACTGCAATGATAGTTATCATCAGCTAGACATCTTCCCACTTTTCAACTTTCAGATGCTTAAGTTGAATTTTAAGCGCAGTTCTGTGGCTTTTTCCTATTCTCGGTAATGATGCAGAACAGATGTTCACTATCCTAAGTATGGCAGTCTTTCATAGTTTGAAGACCAATTTATTTTATATTTGTGTATGAGTCACTAATAAAACTTTACTGACATAATAAATATGCAAAAGTGCACAAAAGTAAAAGCACAGCTGAGTGGTTTATCCAAAGCAAACACTGGTGGAACCACATCTAAGTCAAGAAATTATGAGAATCTAAGAAGTTTGCCTTTTGCTCTCCTAATCACTGCCTACTTTTCTCTTCCCAAGAATCACTGGAAATCATATGGTGCATATTTTTGTGTACAGCATTTTTGCTCAGTGTTGTATTGGTCAAGCAAATTCATTGCTATATAGTGTTTCATTATGTTATTATACCATAATTTATCCATTCTATTGTTAATAGACATTTGTTGTTTAGTTTTGGCTCTGTGGTTTATGTTGCAATGGACAGAGTCTTATTTATGTTTCTTGCTCACACATGCATGTATTTGTTTTGTTATATAACTACAACCAGTATAACTACTGGCTAGGGTATGTATATATATTCCACTTTACTGTTTAATGTTTAACTGTGTTCCAGGTGTTTGTAAAATTGCACTCTAATGAGTGTAGTGTGACAGATCTATTACTCTGCATCTTTACCAACACTTGATATTGTTAGTCTTTTTAATATTAGCTGTTCTGGGGAGTGTATATTGGTATCACACTGTGGCTTTATTTTGCATTTTCCTGATTATTTATGAAATTGAGTACTTTTAATAAGTTTTTGAGCAATTTAGCTTTTTTTGTGAGGTACCTATTCAAGCCTAATGCCTAATTTATATTGGGTTATCTGCCTCTTCCTTATTGAACATGGAACCTTATTATACTAGTTAATGTTGGTAAGACCTGAAGTGTCATGCTCCTCTTCAAATTTCAGATATTAATGATTTGTCCATCACTTTTAAGTCATTTTGCTAGGGTTTATCAAAGAATCAACTTTGACTTTCAAAGAGCCAACTTTTAACTTTAATTTTTATTGATACTTTTGATTTTATATTTCCTTTAAATGTCATTATTTTTTTCTCTTTACTATTTCCTCCCTTCTTTCTTGGAAGTAAATTATTTTTTAATTTTTCATTTTATTTTTCATTATACAATGTAATTGATTTTCATGGCCCTTTTCCAATTCCTCCCTTTCTACCCACTCTCTCCCTCTTTCCCACCCCCAGCAATCTCAGTTCTGTTCACTTCTCTTAACAAGTTCAAAGAATTATTGTGGTGGTTGTATCTCTTTTTTTTCCTTCTATTTATTTGTTTATTCATTTATTTTTATTAGCTCCCACATAAGTGAGAGCATGTGGTATAAGAAAACTACAGGCCAATATCTTTGAACACAGATGCAAAAATCCTCAATAAAATATTAGCAAAAAGAATACAGCAACATATCCATAAAATTATACACCACGATCAAGTGAGATTCATCCCAGGGATGCAAGGATGGTTCAACCTACGCAGGTCAATAGTGTGATATATCACATCAGCAAACTCAAAGACAAAAGCCATATGATTATCTCAATAGATGCTGAAAAAGCATTTGACAAAATTCAACATCTCTTCATGACAAAGACTCTCAACAAATTAGGTATAAAGGAATGCATCTCAGCATAAGCCATATGTAACAAACCTACTGCCAATACCATCATGCATGAAGAAAAGTTGAAAACTTTTTCCCCAAGAACAGGACAAGAAAAGGATGCCCACTCTTGCCATTCTCATTCAGTATAGTTTTGGAAGTACTAGCCAGAGCAATCAGTGAAGAGAAAGAAATGGCATCCAGAGTGGAATTTTTTACTTTTCTAATTTCTAAAAACCAAGATAATTGGCTTTTAGCCTTTCTCCTTTTCTAACACATGCATTTAAAGCTATAAATTTCACTCTTAAGCACAGGTTTAGCTTTATCCTACAAATTTTGATATACTATATTTATAATTTTGTAGTTATAATTTCTTATTTCCATTGTTATTTTTTTGACCTGTTGGTTATTTAGAAGGGAATTTCTTAATTACTACATATGAGGATTTCCTAACTATCTTTGTTATTTACTTCTAGCTGAACTGTAATGTGGCCAAGAAAACACTCTGTGTAATTAAAGCACTCTGAAATTTGTTGAGACTTACTTTATGACCCAATCCCTAGTCAATTTTGGTCAATGTTTCATGTGCTCTTGAAAATAATGTATATTCTTAAGTTGTTGACCTTAGTGGTCTACATAGGTCACTTAGATCAGTTTTGTTAATCAGCTTGTTCATATCTTCTATATCCTTACTACATTCTTTTTGGTTTTATTAATTACTGAGAGATGTATTTTAAAATCTCCCATGATGATTGTGGCTATGTATGTAACTCCGTTTAGTTTTGTTCATTTTTGTTGTCTGTACTTTGAG
The DNA here is from genome assembly GCF_000696425.1 of Galeopterus variegatus. NCBI lineage: Eukaryota > Metazoa > Chordata > Mammalia > Dermoptera > Cynocephalidae > Galeopterus > Galeopterus variegatus. The sequence continues at coordinate 95,787 of NW_007727876.1, read as the reverse complement.
GCCATGTTATGAGGTGCATACAAACATAAATATCTTCCTGTTTAAACATTGAAGCTTTTTTCTTTGGGACATGGCTCTTTTACTATTTGGTAATACTGTGTCTGATATTAATATAACTCAGCTCAGCTTTCTTTTGGCTATGTTTACATGACATATTTCATACTCATAAGCATAATATATCTAGACTGCAATCTGCATCTTTAAGGTGTATAGACTGTATTTACATTTAAGGTAACTATTATTTTGTTTAAATCTATATCACTTGCTTTCTATTTGTCCCACCTGTCCTAGGTTCTCTTCTCTTTCTATTCTTGTCTTTTACAATTATTTAAAAAAAATTATTCTGTCTTCCCATGTATTCCAAAACACTTCTATCTTGCTTTTTAAAAATAATTATTAAAAATCTTTAAAAAAAATGTACAAGGGAATTTTTAAAAGTTCATGGAAAAACAGAATTAAAAGATATGAATCTTTCCTTGGATTTTTTAATGTATCCTCATAGAAAGTGCAAGGTAATTTTATCACACAGTATCAGTTATTTATGCATTTCTTTTTAGTCCTTTGTTTTTGTGTGTACATAAATATAATTCTTTTAAAAAATATTCATGTCATTGTCTTTTTCTGAAAAGCTACTTAATAGCTAAATGGAAGTGCATTATACACAGCATTATGGTGTGTATGTATGTAAAACTACATATATATAAAATATGTATATGTGAATATATATAACTTTACATATATATAAAACTTTATATATATATATATAACTTCTCATATTTAAAAAAAATTTCCTGTTGGACATTAAAGGTGTTTCTACTTTTATTTTGCTATTATATAAATAATGCTACAATCTGTAATATATCAGATTTCATAGATCTTTGCCTACTGCATTTCCTCAGAATTTGCAGAATATATTAATTTATTGAAATTCCCTTAAGTTTTAAAGTTTAATTATAGATATAATTAAGCAAAAGAGCCCTACTTATTTCTTAACTGACTTATACATGTGTAAATGTGTAAAAAATAGATTATATTTTGTCATCTTTGGCATTCTAACCAGATATCATCTGTTCAAAATGATAAATCACAACGACCAAAATATCAAATATGATGCACCTTGAACTTTTAGTCCCATTTTTACACAATCAACAGGGTGATCAAATCTGCAAAAGTAATAACAAATTAGGTAGAGAGAAAACGAGAGGGAGAAAAGAGTCTAATTGTCTATTCAGTATCAGAATTTCCAAAATAATGTTTGGATAATGGGATTGTTTCATTGTTATTATTTCCATTGCAACGAGTAGTTGTAACATTACCAAACATACCTGTGATTTGCCTTAACTAATAAGGTGGATTTGCAGACAGTTGTTGGTCCCATAACATTCACTGCCATTTGTCACGGTGACAACCACCTTAAATCCTTCTTGATTTGATAACTCAATGAGCACATTCTCTCCTCCTATCCATACTTGTGTTCCTGAGAGGATCACTTATTCCAAGTCTGGTCAATTAAGGCCAACAAGAATCCATTCCATTCTAGGACTTTTGATTGTGCTGTTGTCTAAATAAACTCTTCCACTTGTCTCCATTGTGGCATTACTATCTCAAAGCTTCCAGGGACCAAAAATGGGGGTTTAAAACTGACACTAAAAAAATGGAAACTAGGTTGGAAAATGGGGAGAGACATGAAGTCCTAAAGACACTCTCTGAGCCCTGAATCCAGTGATGCCTGAAGACTGTGTATTTCTCCTTTATCATGAGCCCATTCCTAATCTTCTAGTAGGTGAGCTAATAAACACCTTTCTCTTCCTGTAGGTCATTTGAATCAGACTTTCTGTCATTTCCATTTGAAAATCTTAACTTCATGGGTCCTATACTTTCTTTCCTTCATAGCATTTGTCTGAGTGAAATTCATCATTACTTCAATGCTAGCCTCTCTCACTAGACTGTAGTCTCCATGCAAATGGCAGCAGTATCTCATTTGCTCAACTGCATCTTCAGGACCTACAACAGTTTGGACCCACTCTTCGTGCTCCATAATAATGGAGTGAATAAATAAATCAAGCCAAGTATTTTCTTATCCATGTTCCCAAAGGTTTAAGAAATTACAGAGGTATGGAGCTATTTTTATGTGCATGACAATCATAAGTTTTTTCAAGAAATTACCTAAGTACATTATAATGCACTTAAATTTGTATAGTAGTCATTTTCCACAGATTTAAAGATTGCCTATCATCTCTAATATAAATGCAACCAATGCCTTTTTCTTTGCCATATGAACTTGGGCAAACTATTTCCTTGAGCCTTGGTTTGCTCACTAGTGAAAAGTGCTTACTTCAAGGTAGCCACTTGTAAATAGTAGACTCTCAGTAAATAGAATTACTATTTAATACAAAGAAACTAACTAGATAACCAGGAGAGAAGAGACATACAGTCAGTTGAAAACCAAAGTGCTTGAGTGGACAAAAGCAAAGGCCAGGGCTGCATAACACTGACATTTTTATTAGAATTCATTTGTAACAAATGGAACTTGTGTCAGCAAAGAACTGATTTTCATACAGACTTCTTTCGCCACCAATGTAACGAAGTAAGAAAATAAAAAGCACGCCTTTCATTCTGTAAAACATTTACGCGTACTACTAATTAGAGGTAATTGTATTCTTTTAACAAGCCATTTTACAAGTTATTTTTTTTTTAATTTTTCAGTCTATGCATCCAAAACGTGAGCAAAGAACACAACTGTTATCTTTGTAAAGACACTCCAAGCTCGGATGGCAAAGCCACATAACGGATGGATAGGATGGATCTTTAGCCTTCTGAACTCTGCTGGAGCATCAGGGCACTCGTAAACCCAAAGGAAAACAAAACTCAAAAAGGTAAACGAAAAGGGAATGAAAAATAAAAGGAGGGACTAAACGCAAAACCAAAAATAAACAGAAAAGAAAAAAATGTGCATTACTGCAGCAATTTTTTTCCTTCCTGTTTCTAGGCTGTGTTATTTACATACACACGAATGAATTTCTGAAGCAGTCTCTTACAGATGGGTTCAAGTAATAACATTATTGGGTGTAGAATCAATAGGGCAGTGCATAGTACAAAGGTATAGAAAGTGCAAAGTTCCCTAGAGGCCCTTCCCTCCCCTGGCTGTCCTTGCCATTGTCTAACCATGCAAATCATTTTTAAAAAAGAGCTAAAATAAAGTTCTGTACAAATTACTTTTTATATATTTTGATTTTTTTTTAACCATTGTAACTAATTACAAAATTATACATAACTACACGTACATAGGTAAATAATAGCACCGTACTGGTTATGATTATGAAAATAATTGGAAACTTGAAAGTTTATGGTAATGGAAGATAAAGATGTTTACCTGGGAAATTAAAACTCGAATGGATTTACAGAAAAGCGCAGAGTGGAATGCACATCAATGACAGGAAGGGAGTTAGTTCTAGGAACAGCTCCTGAATAGTAAGATTTCTGAAATAGTCTCCGCCTTGTTCGTTTGTGGTATGCATCCCATTCATTTTCTTCTCGTGATTATTGTCATCTTGCCCTTCGCCAGACGGGCAGTTTTTGTTTCAGGGAGAGAAACTGCTCACTGGCCAATCATTCTGGTGTGCAGTGCTCCATCGTATTTTACGTGTTCAACATGGCATGTCTGATGATGCAATGTCTGTCTGACCCCTTTGTTTTTCACTATATGAAAATTATAGCGCTGAGTAATCTGGCACTTGGATAAATCTCCGAAAGGTACAAATTAAAAGAAAACAACAGACCCACATAGTGCACATTCTTCTCTGGTTCTGATGTAGGTTAGAGAGTCTCATTCTGAGGTAGCCTTCTAGATACATTTTTTTTTTTTAGTATTATATATATTTTCTTTTTTTTCCTTTTTGTTTATTTTTTTATAAAAATGCTCAAATGCAATGCTTGTAAGTGTTTGGTCTCTTGGATTTCATTCTGCTAGCGATGGGAAAATGTGGAAAACAAAAATCCTTCCATGCAGAACATCCATGAAGCTAAAATTAAACAAAAGTGTTATACCTATTCCAAAACTCTTTAAAAGTTCCTTGGATATTTTGAGGGTTCCTTAAAATTACTTAAGATGTGGCAAACTCAGGCTTCCTATAGAAATCCGTGGCTTCCTATAGGAAGTATGTTGGAAGATTAGGGGGGATATATATATTATTTCCCCTTTTAGAAAAATCCTAATGGAATATCAAATATGTTCCAAAGTTGCCAATGATGTTTGTTACTAAAATAAACTTGGTGCAGTTACTGCATGTTCCAGAGCAGATTTGGAAGGGATTCTAAATAAAACCGGTAGCTTTTCCTGATGTTGATGATTATGAAAGGGAGAAGGGCCCTGATTATCCAAGTGCTTTGGGCTGGTACAATCACTAACATCCCCGACTTGGCTGAAAACTAGGAATGCATATTATTAAAGAGTTATTGTACATGTGGTAAACATAATAATGCTTTAATTGGAAGAGTAACATATATGAACAACTAATGGAAATACGAACCAAAAGCTAAAAAGAAATGCTATTAAAATAGGCATCAATTATAAGGCACTCTAAATGCGAAACTAAAACCAAAACAAAACAAAGTCCAGCACTTCCCAGGAAGGCTGTATGCCATAAAATGTTTCCGACTGAACAGAGTAACATGAGTTTGGCTTTGCCCCTGTTACATATCATAAATGCAAATTTCGTAGCACATACTATAGACAATATACGATTGAATACACTTTCTTAAAAAACAACTTGATAGCTGATATATTTTACAACATTCTCCCCTCCTAAAGGGATATGCACTGACCTTTCCCACATGCACACCTCTTAGATATTTAATAATTTCTTATTGCACTAGAGTGATAGAAATATTGAACTTTTTTGGAAGCCTGGCTAACAAAATGGTATTTGTTAATATGATTGGGTGGATGGAGGGAGATGGGGTAGGAAATCTGGGGGGTGAGGTTTGACAATCACTGATGTGCATTCCTCATTTCCCTTTTAAAAAATGAAAGTTTTGTGACATTAATACCAATATGTCATAAAATTAAGAAAAAATCAAAAAAGATGTTTACAACAGCTTTTCTACCTTAAAAAAAGTAAATCCTGGAAGAACTGAATGACAGCTATATTTTGTATGGACACACTGTCTATATATACATAGACACCCTTATAAGATATGGATATATATGTATATATGTTAGCAGCAACTTTATACTTTGCGCCTCCCTGTTGATTCCAAAAGCAAAACAAAATTCTCTTTCATTATTTGAAGAGAATGGGTACTTTCTCACCAATCAAATTGAACAGAAGTGTAAAAGTATTATCTGATGAGACCGATACTGTAGATTGAGTATTGCACAAAAATGTGCAAATTTTCAAATTATTTGATATTTCTACAGCAAGATATTACAGATAACAGTTCTACAGCTTAAAAAACCCTACAGTTTGGAAATAAAAAATGAATTTATGTAACTTCTTTAAAATTCACTTTATCGAATGATACATTTTGTTAAAAAAAAAAAGTTTACACAGTTAGAAATGAAGCACAGGTCAGCAGTATCTTTACAATACTAAAAAACTAAATCAAGGACTTTCTTTTTAAACGTTCCCTCCCCTTTTCCCCCTAAATGTTATTATGAGCAGTATGGTGGGAAGGGGCAATGGTGAAACAGAGTCCATTTTACTGTGAGAAGCCACACCAGCAAACATCTTGCACTGAACTGCAGCACACTGGTCACATCTCCTTGTACCTATTAAGCAATCCTGAACAAGATGGTGGTTCTTTGCTGTGATTTCTTCTTCCCTTTATTTTGAATCCTTGAGGTATCTGTAAATAAAATCCTTCAGATGCCCCATCAGTCAGGATTCTTTTTATTATTTTTCAGGTTAGATTATTAAACTGAATTCTTGGTCCCCCTGGAATAGTTTGTTTTTAATTTTTGTGTATAATAGTCCCACTAAGTAGTTGTTAACTAGAAGTTAAGAAGGACTTCTCAAGTGCCCTGTATGGCTCAGAAGAGACTCCATGGATAGTGAAGGGCCTGCAGTAAAAATCCGGAATGGGTCAGGGGTTTCTATGTTGCATAGTGATCAAAGCTGCCCAGGTATTCCAGTGCGGCTCGATAGCAAAACTGATACTGATCCTGCAGGAGACAAGGCATGAGCAGAAAGAGAAGGGACCATGTGTATGTTTTAATAGGCAAACGAAAATCAATACTGGAAAACAAAGTTACATCTATACAGGAGCAAAATCACTACTTTTGTCAATCAATTCAATGACCAACTAGCTATAGTGAACAAAGAACAATTAGCCACATAGGGTGTTTATCGCCAATCAATTTGACTAAAATAGTCTCCTAATTCCAAGTAGTGACAGTTCAAGTGAACATTATCTTCCAGACCAGTGTGAACTATTTTTCAAATATCATCTAACAATTACCACCAATGAACATACCAACTCCTTATATGCCACAGCCATATAAAATGCTTTGAGAGAAACCTGGATTTATTTATCTTCTGGGCTACTGCCAACAGGATTTTAATTTTTAGAAGAATAATTTTTTTTTTTTTTGGGTTTTTCCCAAAAGGTTTTTAATTTTTAAAAAAAAAATTTTTTTTTTTTTTGGGTTTTTCCCAAAAGGTTTTTAATTTTTAAAAAAAAAATTTTTTTTTTTTTTGGGTTTTTCCCAAAAGGTTTTTAATTTTTAAAAAAAAAATTTTTTTTTTTTTTGGGTTTTTCCCAAAAGGTTTTTAATTTTTAAAAAAAAAATTTTTTTTTTTTTTGGGTTTTTCCCAAAAGGTTTTTAATTTTTAAAAAAAAAATTTTTTTTTTTTTTTCCTTTTTGTCTTTTTTCGTGTCTGGCAACGGACCGCAACCCTCAGTGTCACGCCCGTACCGAACGGGACCGGCAACGGGATCGCAACCCTCGGTGCTGCGCCCGCCCCTCACTCAGCCAGTGAGCGGGAACCAGTCTGTACGTGGGATCCGAACCCTCGGCGGGAGTGCCGCCGCATTCCCAAGCGGCGCACTGTAGCAGTGCGCCACCGGGCCGGCCCTAGAAGAATAATTCTGATTGGACTGTAGACCCTTGCTACCCACAATCAAAATTACTTACAAACATTTCTGATGTTCAGATATAAGAGAGAGAGACAGACAAAAGGTAGCTGGGGAGGAACACCAGGCACAAAGCCATTTATGCAGGGCTATGGACTTTCATCTCTGAAAATGGCATCACAAGATTGGCTGCCACGTCAAAAAATACCTGTGCCATTGGGCCTAATTCAGTGTGAACGCTAGTTGTCTATTCTAGAAGGTCCACACTAAAATAAAGGTCTGAAGCATGCCCTTTTTCAGACAAGGAAGAATGCTGTCCTATTGGAAAAAATCAGAGCATTGTTGGAGAGATGGAAAAATTACAATTTACGAATGACTATAGGAATGAGAAAAAGTAGGATTTTCCCCATAAAAGAAACTTATTTTCAGTAGTCAATGGGGCTGAAAGTAGATAGTTTCTATTTTGCTTAAATGTGCGTTTTTCTATAATAAAAATGGTAATGCAAAATAAATGGAGTTTCCTTTCCTATCTTGTCACAGTAAGTTGCTTGGCTAAGTGCAAAGGCTTTTTAAATGTCCAATTTCCCTCTGTCATCCCCAACACCGATTAAGTTTGTCAGGCTGACATAATGTTTTGAGTATTATAAGCCAATTGCTTCCATTATTTTGAAATCAAAGTCTGGAAGATATTGTTGATGATGAATTTTGGGACACATATAAGTTGTATAATTTGGTGGCCTTCCGAGAAACATAACTTTACCACTATCAATAGGCCAGACTGGCTGCATTATGAACACATATTGTTCTGAGAAATATCTAAATTTCCATATTAATTATTGGAATAGAAAACGGGGGGCTAATTTCTCTAGGCCTATCTAGGATCCAAATGACCACCATTAAATGAAACAGATCAGTTGATGTGTCTGTAGGGACACAGAAAGGAGAAGTAAAATAGGCTGAGGGTATATTATGTGCCAAACATTATGCTTTTTATAAATATATATAAATGTTTAAAATATATATTAATATGTATATAACAAATTATATGAAATTGCCATTTTATAGATCAAAAAATGGTCAAATAGTTACAATTTAACATGGTTCAACCTAACATATCTTTCATAATTTCGGCAACAACACTAACAGTGCTACTGTCTCCCCATGTAAAGGGGGAAATGAGTTTCCAAAATATTAAATCCAATGCTTTTCCCACTGTGTTTTGCTATATTTTTGCACCTGGTGTGGAGAGTCTCTGGACTCAGGTCTTGGCTAGTAAAGTGTAGGCTCTTCAGCTATGACAAACGCCTGAAGATTTTCCTTACCTCTGTCTGTACCATGGCTGGTCGTTGCGTTCTTAACATTTTGACAGTCTGGAAGATATCTACAACTCCTTCATATCTCATTCTTTCCAAAACAATGCTTAGTGTTATGAAGACTCCAGTTCTTCCAACACCCGCGCTGCCACAATAACAAAGGTACGTTACTGGATGAGACACATTTGTTTGGAGGTGGTCATACTTCTACCAGCTTCCACACTCCATGTTTCTCCACAGCAATGTTCAAGAGAATGGGGTCTCAAGCTCACAAAATGATTACTCTTGGAATATTGCATCATGATAACATGTAAGAATGAATGTGAAGTAATTAGGATTATGTCTTGAAAGATAACTTTTCAAATGGAGCTGTACACCATTTCAGAAAGACCAAGAAAATAAATATTGTAAAATAAATGGACGAAAGGAAGGGTAAATAAAATGTAGGTTTATATAATTCATGCAGATCCTGAAATTATACACCTTGCCTGCTTTATTTTTAAAGTATTAAGTAATTCAGAATAAGGTGAACTAAAACTGGTATCTTTAACTTTTCTAGTACATAATTAACTTCTTATAGTCACTTGAAGTCTGTCGAGGATGTTCTATCACCTAGATATAAGTCTATAACAAGGCATATAAACTATTCAAATATTGACATTGTTTTTAATATGTGAAAATATTTTATAACAAACAGGGTTTTAATATGGGATTTTTCACTTAGTCTTCAGGAGGGTTTATGAATATCCTGTAAGTATATGTATGGATTGTGAAAATGTTATTTTTTTCCTATTTCCTGAAAACTTTCCACAGATTCTCAAAGTGGTCTGTAATCTAAAAATAATGGATTAGAGCCATTGATCTCTACCCTTATCTAGTATTTTTAAATGATTAGCAGCTAAAACCTTGGGATTCCTTCTACCACATTTAGCAAGGTTTTGAGTTTCTGTTGTCTTTACTCTTTTAAGATACTTCAAGAATCGTCACAGCAGCAAGAAAGAAAATTAATTCATATCTCTTGTGCACGTAAGAAGCAGAAAGCACCTGGAGGTTTAGGTAATGAGGAAAACAATGAATAATCTGAAAATCCCAATATTTTTGGATCCTAATTAAATGGTGAGTGTAACACTTGGGCACAGGCTACAGAAAATAGATGGGTTACTTTACTTGGGGATGTAACTGACAGTTATATATTATTAGTATGTTTCTTTATAAACTGGGATTTCTAAAGTCTAAACAGAAATGTCAAGGAAGGCTTTAAAATCCATGGACAATCTTTAAAAAGCAACTGAGGATGTCCAGCAGCAGTCAAGGCTTCTGGGAAGGTGGAGTAGATGATTTGAAGGTCCCTTTCAACCTCGGAAATCTCTCTTGCTTCTGAGAGACTGTGATTTATGATCTTTTTGTTGTCTGGTCCAGGTACTCTGGAGTCTATCTTACTTTGATTTGGTTGTTCAAATGTAATAAAAATATTATTTCTGGCTTTCCACTAAGTATTTTCAAGAAAAGCACATACATTGCCATTATAACTTCTGAATTTAGTGACTTTACCAATATGTTTAATAGGTT
>NW_007727876.1:85068-85492 GCF_000696425.1 Galeopterus variegatus | reverse complement strand
CTGGTCCAGGTACTCTGGAGTCTATCTTACTTTGATTTGGTTGTTCAAATGTAATAAAAATATTATTTCTGGCTTTCCACTAAGTATTTTCAAGAAAAGCACATACATTGCCATTATAACTTCTGAATTTAGTGACTTTACCAATATGTTTAATAGGTTATAAAAAAGACAAATGGTATATTCAGGAAATTCCAGATAAAGTATCTTGAGGTCTTCAATATACACAAGATATATGTGATTAATATGTCATAGCATTTGTACTAAAGGATTGTCTAAATCATTTTGTGATGGCAAAAGAAATGAGAACACACATATACTCATGGGAATGGCTAAAGCTAAGAATGTATATTAAAGATATTCTTTTCCTCATTGATTATATTGGCAGTGTTTAAGTTAGCATTTGGGCAAATTATATGGAAAATTT
>NW_007727876.1:83125-84698 GCF_000696425.1 Galeopterus variegatus | reverse complement strand
ACATGCTTTTTGGCTGTTAGACAAAGGATTTTTGATAACACAACACTACTGTGTATAAATAAGATCTGTTTGTCATATAATATACCATGCCTGAGAAACAAAGGGTGCTAGAAAGGATCTTGGAGATCAGCTGAGAAAACTGAGGTCCAGAGAAATTTCTCTATTGTTATGGTGCTACATAATTGTAGAACTGGGACTACAACACAGATATCTTGAAGCCCAAGTCTAATGTTTGTCCTGTTTTGAGACCCTGCCTCTTATGTCCTTAAGAACTCTGAAGTGTTAAAGCAAAATAAATTTCTAATAAGCCCTTTCAAGATTTGGACTATGTTAGAAACTGAGACTTCAAGTTGCTAGAATCCTAAAATATATTAGTTTAAATAAAATTAGGTGAATTCCTTTAGCTAGAAGGTTTTTGCATAGCATCTTCCAAAAGCAATGAATTTATGGTCAATGTGTGAACTATTTACTTGCTATTTTATTAACTTCAGTGACTTGGATTATAAAATGATCTAGAAACTATCGAAAATAATTAACTTGAAGGTGCTTCATTTTCTGATACAGCAACAATTTTCAAGCAAATTGCATTTTTAACTGAGGTATCGCTTATTGACTGGCAAGAATTAGTACTGTCATTAATGCTTGATAGATATTTATGGCTTTCCCAAGAAGACAAACACAGTTATTAGTGCAATGCTCTGAAAGCAAAGCAAATAATAAATGATTAACAAAATAAATTACTATGGAATGTACCAATAATTCCTACTATGGTAAAATAGACAAGGAAAACCAGAGTTTGGTTTTCTTCTAACAAGAGATNCATACATTTCAGAGAATAAAATTTTAATTATGCAGATTCACTCCAATAAGCTTGTATAGACAATGACAAAACAATATCACTTATTTTCAAGGTTATCATTGCATTAATCACAAATTGCAACTCATTATTCTTGCTTCTTAACTCACCTGCAATGGACTGAAATGGGCCCATCTTGGCCAAACTGCTCTTTTGTTTTATGGACTTGGCCAATGAAGTCAATAAATCCTTCTCCAGACTTTGGTACTCCCTGTTCTGGCCAGTCAGTGAACTGGAACTGCCTCACTGTTCGGGACTGGCCGTCCTTTAGAGAGAAAGCCACATACCCAGCCACAGAGGACGCCGCCAGGAGGATTCAGCAAGTGCACAGACCACAAGAGCAATCGTAATATTTTTCCCAAAAATAAAAAGGGTGGAAAATGTTAGGAACATTTTTAACTAGAAATTTAGTTATGTTTGTGTCATATCTGCTACTAACACTCTCTACATTCATGTACATTTAAATCACAAATTTATTTACTCCCACAATGCCCAGTTAAAAACTTAGGTTCTCAGATAGTAAATAGCCATATAGTTCCACTATCAGCAGATGCTCCTGAGACCCCAAGTTTTGGTTCAAAATCATTGACCATGTCCACATTCTTTCCAAAGTGAAACATATATTCTCACTTTCAAAAATTTCAGAATCCAATAACTTCTCTATATTGAAAGGAGTATCCAGGCATGTCATCCAGGCCAGAGATTTTGCTGTTGCCA
>NW_007727876.1:76004-82240 GCF_000696425.1 Galeopterus variegatus | reverse complement strand
GGATATCTACAAAACTGGTGAGAAATCATCGAGTCATTCTTTCATTCAACAAACATTTAGTCCTTACTGTGTGCCAGGTATTATATGAGTCTTAGACACAGAGCATACAACTTGACTAAGTCAGCCAGGGTTCCTGCCTTCATAAAGATTGTATTCTACTTGGGGAGACACAGTAAATAAAAGTGTTCATGTAGACACCTCTCATTGAATCCTTTTTCCTCACACCTCAGCCAGACAGTTTGATAAGTTGTTCAGGTCCTCCCAGTACCCTGAGATCAACAAAAACCATAGGCCATCTTCAGAGTCTTCAACTTTTCATTTTAAGTTATTTAAAACACTTTTTCAATGAAATAGTTGATTTATTCAATGACAATTAAAATTTATCTTATTACCTTATTTTTATCTTCCAAAAAGTTGTTTTCTCATTTCAGTAGATAGAAATTTTGCAATAAGTAGGACCATAAATTTAAATTGCAATAATATCTATATTGATATATTTTTCTTTTGGAATCTTATGAAGTATTGTAACTCTGAAAATGCTTGATTGTTTTTAACCATACTCAAGTTAAAAATTCTAATAATACTTTCCAAATTTTTTTGTTTTATCAATACTCTGATAAAATTTTTTTCTAGTCTTCATTATTTTAAATGTTTTACTATATGAAACTGACTTATGATGTCGGGTTTTTTTCCTCATTGATGTTCACAATTTTTTTATTTGAACCCCGACTGCTACTCTGATGAAAGAGGCAAGAGTTTAACATTTTGATCTTCCCATAGTCCAACTTTGGGGCACTCTTTGCATCCATCATTGACACCACAAGCAATAACAAGCCATTCCCTTTTTTACTGAAATAGTAAAGTGCTTTTCATTCTGGAAATACAAATTATTTGTTTTAATTTGTGCTGATTCTTGCTTAGTATCAAAAGACATTCCAGATTGTTCTGAATCTTGCATGCATCAGATGATTCCCAAGCTGCAGTTCTTATCAGTATCATTTCTTCTTTGTTCTCTGGTAAATTTGCAAGATTAATTTTTATTATATTTAAAAGGAAATGTTAAGAAACTTTTGCATATCTTATCTCCTCCTTCTCGATGTTCTTTTTAAATACTTATTATAAATTTTGAATTTATGTAAATATCAAAACACCACACACTACTTATATAAGACTTGCTGTACACTAACAATAAACCATTTAGAATCAAGGGCAAACCATGTAGTTTGAGGATAATAATAAATTGGTATTTCTCCTAAAGCACAGGGTGCTTAGAGTAGGTGAGAATACAGATGAAAAAAAGATTAGTGATTATTGAAGCTGGGGATAATGAGCTATTCTCTCTCTTTCTGAATGTGCTTGAAATTTTCCATAACAAAAAGTTTTTAAAATAATAATGCCCCACACAGCCACACCGTTTACTATGACAGGGGCGGAACTGGCAGATAGAGCTGGAGAGTTATCAGATGGTGTTGCATTAAGAAGCCATGTCATTGGGACAGCCTAAGGAAATTAGCTTGAACTAATGCATGTACACTAGAATTTATATTACTAATGAAAGTTTACCATTTACACAGTTACTATTATATACTATTTACCAACAGGTTCAGAAGTTTTTCAGGATTTAACAATTAGGATGATTCTACCAGCGTCTAATATTGGATATCAGCTCTGAATATATAACAATGAATCAGAAATAGTCCCTGCCTCAATAAATTTCTAGTCTGGCTATGGAGACAGACATGTGGAGTGAAACATTGTGATAGAGATTCAGGTATAAAAGAAGTACAGGGGAAACAGAAAGATATGTGTGACAAAGAGCAATAAGGAATGTTTACTGGATACCATGAGAACTGAAGACAGGTTTAAAGATGGGTGAAATTCAGCAGGCCAACATGGCGAGGAAAGCATTCTGAGTTCTTTTGGAGTCCCAAAGTTATTCTTAAAATTTTCCAAGTCTTTCACACCTTATACTTTTCCGCAAGGTTGACCGTTGCCAGCTACCAAATATTTTTATATTTTGCTATACAACATATGGAGACTAACATTGTTCAACTATAGAGAGGTTCTTTTAATTCTGAGTCTCCAAGAGTCATAATAGCAAGCATTTATTTAGTTCTTACTATGTTCTAAGCACTTTTCATATGTTAACCCATTTAATCTCACAACAGTTCTACAAATTAGGTTTTATTGTCATGCCTGTTTTTCCAGATGAGGGGTGTGCACCCTTATACAGAGAGCATAAATCACGTGCCCAGAGACACACACCAGAAAGTGGCTTCACTGGGATTAACCCAGACAGTCTGACTCCAGAGTCTGAAATCTTAACCATATGGATATTGCTGATCTCCAATAGCCATTAACCTCTCAGCAGCCATGAGGACCAGAAAGCTCGAGAGAGTTTATAATTGTGACATTAAAACATGAATGTGATAACCATACCTGTGTGTCTCTCAGGGGAAGCCCTTGCTGAGAAAGGCTCTGAAATCACCTTTATTAAAAAATTGACCTGTACTAATGCTGACCTGGTAAAAGGAAGACAGTATTTAATTATGGGTAAAGAAGCCCTCCAGATAAAATACAATTTCAGTTTCAGGTAAGTCACCAATATTTGAGAGTCTCTGATCTTCCCTCCAAAACAGAGTATGATTTATTCTTAAATACACTATATGTTTCTTATGTACCCTGCTATTAACCAACAAATCATTATGAACATAAATGAAATAATATGAATTTAAAACAAAGAATTATTTAAGACCATCGAGGCAGCTGAGAACTTAGCTGACTGATAAGCCATCTGAGTGAGTGTTTGTCCAACCTCCCTTCACCACCACACTGGCTCCCTTAATATGTTCTCAGACTGTTCTGTTTGTAAAGTGTTTAAATATGTATTTTGTTATCTTATTATTTTATTATATTATTTTATTATTATTTTTAAAAAATAAACATTGAGATAGATGTCATTCCTGCTTTTAACAGTGGGAGCCCCAGGCAGCTTCAGAATCCTTCAAGGGTCTGTGAACCTTCCCCAGCACAGCCCCTGACCCCTGGGGACCTGACCATGACTGGGCTTTTACAGAGGAAATCAAATACCACTTTTCCCTACTGTGACCATCATCACAAACACTTTGTTTTCATTTCTTCTTGGTAGGTACATCTACCCTTTAGATTCCTTGACCTGGATTGAATATTGGCCTACGGATACAACGTGTCCATCATGTCAAGCGTTTTTAGCTAACTTAGATGCGTTTGCTGAAGACATCTTTTTAAATGGCTGCGAAAACGCCTGAAGTTCAGCTGTATACAGTTTTCACTTACAGACTCCTGCTGTTGAAGTTTCTTTTTTTTTTTNTGACATTTAATAGATCTGACACAAACCGGGTAGTTGTTGTTAACCTGAATGTCCCACATGTCTCAGAGGCATATAATTTCTACCCATGGCAGGGGACACAGCAGGTGCCATGTGACTGTGCTGTTAAGCAGGAAGTGAAGCATCCCTCAAAGAGGCCAAAGAGATTATTAGCAAATAAATGCCCTTTTCTGAAAAATGACTCTTCCTGGCTGACCACAGAAATTAAGAATGCTGTGGGGGGCTTTAACACAGACACACCAAAAGGCAGAAAGAAATCAAGCCAGATGCAAGAAGAGTCTNAGAAGGGCTGATCCCATGTGCCTCTTCCATTTGAAGAGACTTCAACTCATTCTTCTTCTCCATTTTTTGTTAATACTTCTTTAAAGTTCTTCTGGATACAGGCGTATCCAAAATTTTCCAGGTAAGTAGAGAGACTCCATCCTTCTCTTCAGTCATACTGAGAAGAGGAAGTAGCTCGACTCTAGACAAGCACACACCAGCTAGCCTGGTTGTGCCCTCAGGCACAGAGTAGATTCTTGACTGATGTCATTTTGGGATGGTGGTAAAACAGGAAGATCACATCAACTTTGAGGAATACAGAAATAACTACTTAGCCCCATAACTAACTTGAGGATGGTTGCCATGGAAACATGGTTTACTTCTCTCTAGTTCTGGAAAAGCAGGAGAAAAAAAGCCAGAGGCTAGGCAATGCAGATTTGTTCTCCTCTGAATGTCCTGGGGACTGCATTTCTGGCCACAGTTGCTCCTAACAGCAAGAAGAGGTCATAGCACAAACTCTTACCATCTACAGGAGAAATCATTTGACTCCGTTTGAAGGTTATCTGTTTAACAATAATGTATTCTCAAGTGCCAACTTTCTTTCTAAATTGGGAAGTTGAGATTAGAAACACACCAGGAGTACAAACAGCAAGTGCTGTGGTAGCTAAGAAAATTACACAACCACAGGGAGACTTTTTTAAAACATGTGAGCAAATTCCTGTTTCAGTCTTTCTTTTGCTTACTGTGATTGGATTGAACCTGGCATGTGGGGAGTAGTAAAGATGTCTTTGCCATTGCTGGAGCCTGACTCCCAGTCTTTACCATCAGAAATAAGTGGTGAGTATACTTGGAACACAAAACATTTTCATTCACATACCTAGCTTCAAATTCTGAAAGGGCCTGACTTTTTTTTAAACAATGGGCTGGGTCACTAAAGCATACTTTCTTGGGCAACTCAAAAACTAGGTCTAGGGACTTAATTGCTGCCTTGAGTACAGTCACCTTCAGGGAAGTTAAACCTTCAGACTGTCTAGGATTAACAGGTCTGTCACTTGGGCCAACCTTCCTGCTGACCAATTTCTCTTTCACTTCAGGTCAACAGCCAGGCTTCGGGGATTACCAGATAATATCCAAACATGAATTTGGAGAAAGCTGCTTTCCAGAAAAAACAATGGATCAAGTGAATAGCTCTACCCTGTAGTATTATTCAACCCACCCACTGTGACAGTTCCAAAAACAAAACAGGTCTCCCTTAAGATGTGTTTGTAATCATGGTTTGAAAGTGGCCAAAGGCAAAGATATTAATGTTTATGCATAGAACATCTTACATCAGGGCTGAACTCTGGACTCAGCAATCTAGATAAAAAATGCAGAATGAGAATTAGCCAGCAAGGGTCATGGGTGCACAGCTCTCATGGACAGACACATTAGCACACCAAGGAATAAACCATGCCAAGAATCAAATTAGAATGTGCAAAGCTTGTCAGATTCTTCTAAAGAATGCCATTTGCTCTGCAGTTTTAAAATCACACCAAATTAACCTCCAAGCCCAAATGACCTAAAGGGCTTTGCAAAACAACAACATATTTACAGCCTCAAGTAATGAAGAAGTCAAAGAAGCTCCAAAGAGAATGAGCTGAGAAGGTGAATGTCAGCACGGCCAACCCATCAGTAAATGCTTCCCAGCACAAACACACACCAAGCGCATCTCCAAAGTTGGGCTGCCAGATGTTATGTTTGAATGGAAGCCAAACCTGGGTTTGTGAGAATGCTTGCCAGACAGAGGAAAAGTTACTCTTACATTAAGAAAAAAAAGTCCCCCGGGATGTGATTTCTTTTCTCCTTGGGATTATGGTCACTTGGCAAATGTTTCCCTGAGATAGGTATATTTTAGGCTACTTTTCAACTAATCATTAAGAACTGAAGATGATGCCAACTCACCCGGGCATCTGTGACCTTGAATTCCCTCAGGATATACTGTGGCATGTTATACTCAGCCATAGGATCTACAACAAAGTACTGGTATCTTGCGGACCGTTCTGCTGGCCAGTATTGATGACATTTTTCCTAATGGGAGAGAGGATTAATATTAAACTACACAAAGTGTAAAGAAGGTTTTGTCTATCATTAATCTGTCTATATATCTGTTTAATTTCTTTCTCTTGTTAATAAAATTTCAAAATCCAAGGCAATTCCAATTGCATGTGATTCATTTTCTTGTGGAAACCATCTGGTTCAATAATTGCCCACGGGATCCAGCACATATATACTTAGCATATAATAGCTGATTAATGCACATCACTCAAATTGAATATTTCAATAGGGTATGCATCTTCATACCTGAAAGTTACCCAAATAATTTTATCAGTTCTTGGACAGTGCTGGCCACATCAATCATGCATTGCACACCACAGCAGAGTTGCACCACTGTGGTTTGGAATAAGGAGCACCATCAATGTGAATGCAGAAAGAAACCTCTGAATTGATCTCATCCAATCTCACTTGTCAGTTGAGAAAACTGGGCCCAGGCAATTTTAATGATTTGGCTAAACTACACAGAGTCACTGGCCAAATCAGAATAAATCAGTTACTTTCCTAGTTTGATATT
>NW_007727876.1:75231-75889 GCF_000696425.1 Galeopterus variegatus | reverse complement strand
TTCTTTTTGCTCTCTCTGTGGGCTCTAAAAGATGGGTTTTAGCTGCACCTCTACCACTTAATTTAAACAAAGAAGAGAGAGGAAGTATCTCGAGCAAATATGCTTGCATCCATTGAATCTAAGTGGTAGGTCCTTAGGTATGTCTAACACTATTTTATGTGTATTTCAGAATAATCATTTTTTAAAAGTGGACCTGGGATTACCAGATTATATCCTTAGAAAAACTGTCACTTTCCAATACTTTATTCAATGGGGGTGGAAGGTAAGCAAGGACGATTTTGCCTCAGGAATGAAAGTCCAGTTCCTTCACATACAGAAATGATGGAGCCAAATGCAAATCTAGCCTGTCCACAGCAAAAGGAAATAAGAATATGCTGAGAGTCAGACATAAGTCAAACAGGGGCACCTGCTTCCTTGTTTCTATGACCATGCTTCATTGGAAATAAAGCACTAGTTCTTTCTTCAAAACACACAAATATTAGAAAACGACAAGGAACGAATTGTCTAGATTGTGTTGAGAGAACTGTGCATTTCAAAGAAATGATGCTTGGCACTTGAGTTATAAAAATGAAATCCCCATTCCTGCACAGAGTGAAAGTCTTATGAGGAGACACACAGAGTGTCACACTTACTCTGCCCATTTCACGCAGCTTGGTGA
>NW_007727876.1:70524-74743 GCF_000696425.1 Galeopterus variegatus | reverse complement strand
AAAGCACTAGTTCTTTCTTCAAAACACACAAATATTAGAAAACGACAAGGAACGAATTGTCCAGATTGTGTTGAGAGAACTGTGCATTTCAAAGAAATGATGCTTGGCACTTGAGTTATAAAAATGAAATCCCCATTCCTGCACAGAGTGAATGTCTTATGAGGAGACACACAGAGTGTCACACTTACTCTGCCCATTTCACGCAGCTTGGTGAGCATCACAACGATTGTCGAATTGTGTTCCCACAGCATCCGCCAGAAGTCTTCTGTGGTCTCTGCCAAGGGCCCCTGTGTAGCAATGTAAGCTTTCTGTTGTCTGAATTACAGAGAATGAAAAGAGCCTGTTAAAGTATTTAGAGAACATGCAAGCTCACACTTGATATATAAACATCAAATCTGGTAATAGAAAATAAAAACATATTATTAATGTAATCGCGGTAAATTCCTGTTAAGATTGCATAATCAAATAAAGTCATTTAATACATTTTGAGGACTCTGCAAAAGAAATTGCTTTGTTAATATTATGACGTATGTCTTTATCATGATTATTGAGGAATACAGAATTTTAGCGCAATGCTAATAGCTCAATTTCATGTGTCATACAAATCACTTAAGAAATACTTAGTTGTGCAGTTTCGTTTTCTAGAAATAACTCTCACACAATCTATTAAATTTATGAAATATGGTACAAAACAGCTTCTTTATTAACTCCTTCCAAATACAAATGGCTTCTCGAAGAGTACAGGAAGCCAGATTAAAAACCCCATAACTACTGCTTTTTATTCCTATCCATAAAAAAAAACAAACAAAACCCAAAACCCCAAGGGACTGAATGCTGACCTATACTGAAAGAAAACGGCTTTGAATTGAGATGAAATTCTCTCTGGTTATGAAACTAGGGCACATGTAAATATCAAGGCTTTAAATTGTCAGGATAGGTAGAGTATATACCTATATCCATCAATAAAACTGGCGTTGATGTAATCAGACCCTTCCACTCCTCGGATAGGCTGCAGGCATACCCTTGTGGATTCATAGGGCATGATATTAACAAGGCGATTTTTGAATTTATTACATGGAAGATTGGCACTGATGAATCTTGAGGTGTGAGCTTTTGAGCTGGCTAGACGCTGTTGAATAGAAAAAAGAAAAGTCCAACAAAGATAATTTTAGTTTATGGTTTGAATGCAATGTACCCAATATGTCCTTTTTAGATATAACCTTTTGTTTACTTTAAAGTAAATGACTATTCAAACTACACTGCTTTTCACTTCTACATAGTTACTTCATATAGCCTATTGAATTTTTAAATATTATGTTCTGAGAGTCCGATCTCTCCATTTAAATGAGGATACAAAAGTGAGGATACAAAAGGGCTCAAGGTATTGTTAGGAAGCAAAGAATAGAAGAGGAAAAGAGGAAGAAAGTGTTTCATAATCAGACACCTGAGGAGGAGGTCAAATGAATCTTGTACTTCATACATTTGAAAGGTTAAGAAAGGAAACTCATTACTCAAAGACAATCCTGGAGTGACTTGCTCCTGAATAACCACATCACGTCCAATACCGTACCTTAAATTCAAGCTCCATTCCTGTGACATTCTCTCCTGTTTCTATTTGTGTCAGCTTCTGAATGTAGGCATACAAGTTTCTAGCTGGCACTTCGGTATTTCCACAAGTCACTGCTTCTAACAGTGCATCATGGATAAAGATGTATTGGTCTTCTGTCTGAACCATGTAATTCCTCTGGGCTCTCATTAGAGTTACATGGCCATAAATATCTACAGTTTTTTCATGCTTTATTCTTTCTAACATGGCATCTATTACGATGAAACAACCAGTCCGGCCAACTCCCGCGCTGTGAGTAAAACAAAGAGAAATACCCAAATAAGCCCATCAGAAAAACCAACACGTGATAAAATATTTTTATTATTAACTAGGTTTTATATGCATTGCTTCTACTCAAATAGTTATTATGATGATTTTGGAATATTAAAGCACCATACCAGAATGTAAGGAACAAAATACTGATTAAAATTAGTTTCAAAATATAAAAATATTAAATCCATAATTACTATGCTCCTTGATCATCACAAAGTAAATGTTATTAAACCATTATGAAAAAAAACATTATGAAAAACTTTTAGGCTGTTTATATTTAGGAGATACTTTTTAAAATTGGTCAAGATCTAACCAGGCTATATATTTTTTGCAGACCCTCTCAGTCTATATTAGTTCAATTTACAATAAATAAAGATTGTTCTTACAATCTCAAGGTAAGCCTTGTGTGGTTCCTACTTATCAGACCCTTCAGGCTGAGTATATTTATGTGTCAAGTATTGTTCAGTTCCAAATGTTTTTCTCCGCCTGATCATGCGTTTTTACCTGGCTGGTAAACATGTAATCAACAGGAATAGGTACATATCACCACCTTAGACACCAAGCGACAGTCCACTTCATTTGCTACATGCTCCTGTTTGCTGTCACCTGTGTATCTATGTGTTTATTTGTCCATCCATCCATTGACTTATCCATCTCTTCCTTCAATGAACAATGAAGTACTATGCTAAGTGAAACAGAGATTTCAACAGTAAAGATGACTTAGATCCTACTTTCAAAGAGCTCGGAGTCTATCAAAGAACGTAATACTTTATATAAGTATTTATAATTCAAGAAAGAAAAAGGATGTGTTGGTTTTGTGGATGATGTAGCATTTGAAATGGAACTTGAAAGACAGGAAGAATGGGGAACGGGGGATGTGGAATGCTGGAACGGCAAAAGAGAAAGAATGGCTTTTGTAATCATACTGCTGGCTCCAGGAGCTACACGTGAAACGTTCAGTAGGTCTGGCAAGGCACCTGTGCAAGAAATATACCAGAATTCCAAAATGAATGAGTTTAATGAGGAGCAGGGTGCTTGTCTCAACTAAAATGGTAATTTCTGTTGTCAAGTGACTGCAAGGTGGTTAAGAGCATTTTTTAAACAAAATGATACCTTTATTTAATTACTGATCAGTGTGCACAAAATACAGCTTCCACACAGGAGTTTTGTGGTTTATAGACTAGGCTAAGTGGGAATTTGATATAACCACTATTTTAAAATTGCTTACTTTTTTATGTCCTATGCCAGAGGGCCCCTGGATACTGATTCTAAGACTCCCTTCAAGGTTTAAATCCACTAAATGACATGACATTGAGATATCATGCAAAAGCCTTTTGGGACATAGAGTCTGAGAAATGACAGTATATACCTTGCACAGAACCAATTAGAAACCTGATGTGATGCAAACATTAATATAGAGTTCTGTTAGTCTGGTGGTTTCAAGGCACTCAGAGCCACAAAGTCCCATTTTATATTTAGTTTGTTCTACTAAATAAACCTGTTAGATGGCAAGTTCTCTCTGTCATTCCCTGTCTCCACTACCCACCCCCCAGGTGGGATAAATCATCTCTGTCCCAGATCTTCTTGTGCCTCAAATACCCCTAAACTATAATCCAAGTTAAACTGCATTGTTAGTCTGGTAGAATGGACATCCATAAACAACAGGGCTCATCTTGAAAGCAGAAACTGCATTTTTTTTGTTATCTCTGTGTGTCTCACACCGAGTATGCAGTAAGTGTTGAATAATGTTTGTGGAATAAATGAATGAATTAGCAATTGGCATGAGAAGACTTATGTAATGAGCAGCCCATCCAGGTTAAAAAAAAAAAAATGGCTACTTGGGAAGCAAGACCAGTGAGTGAAAGGAATCCTACATTTGACAAAGGTTTGAAACTATGCAGGGAATATCTGAAGACCGCGCTACACAGTGTTTGATAGGGAATAAGGGAAGAGGAAAAAGTGCTTTAAGTTCCATGTCTTGGTTTCCTGATGTGCCATCGGATTTCTAATTGGATACAACTTCATGAAGTTCTTCCTAGTGAAAACCACACTCCAAACCTTCAGACTGAGCCCCATATATCTAGTCAATTCCAGACAATGGCAGGAATATTTTCACAAAATATGCATCAGGGACCATTCAAATGTCTGGTTGATGCATGGTTCTATATTCTGGCAGAAAGACACCACAGAATCTTACAAAATTGGTATGAATAACTCCAACTCTAAACAGTATAGACCTCTTTGAGATGGTGATGGTTCAGTTTTTCAAAAAAATTGAGGAAGAAAAAAAACGTGCCTGAGTCTAAATCATGAATTATGGGAAGAAAAGAAACAAGAGAG
>NW_007727876.1:68122-70169 GCF_000696425.1 Galeopterus variegatus | reverse complement strand
AACTCTAAACAGTATAGACCTCTTTGAGATGGTGATGGTTCAGTTTTTCAAAAAAATTGAGGAAGAAAAAAAACGTGCCTGAGTCTAAATCATGAATTATGGGAAGAAAAGAAACAAGAGAGGGTTATGACTTGAACAAAACCTGTCCCCCGACACCAAAACACCAAGTATTAACTGCCCAATCTTGCTGTTCATATGGAAGACAGGAAAGGAGCTGACCCTTGGAACTTATACATCACCTCTTCTCTAGGGTGAAAAGTTCTTGGGGACTTTAAATACTAGGCATGTATTTTAACCTGAAGCAAGACCATGAGGTTCAATGTACTTTTTTCATATACCAATGGCTGTGGGCCCTTGAGAAAGTCACTTAACCTCTTCTCTGTTCTCCCATTTTTCTTAAGTCATGATAGCAATAACTAACTCTAGTTAATTTTCTAGTGAGTTTAATTATCTAGTAAGTCCTAAGGCTGAATCAAACATACCAAGTGTTCTGCAAACACAAGAAGTTACTCTGCAGGTACAAACTCCATTTCTAAATTTTCCCTTTGAATCTGACAACAAGGACCACGCAGTATAATGCTGGGAAAATTATGATAGAATCACTGCAGGATCACTGGAGATTTGACTTTTAAAATGTTGGCTTTAATCTACCGCCCTGAAACTGATCTCCACTTTCTCCACCTATTTCCAATAAATGACACCTTACATTCAAGGAACTTTCTGCTTTCACATACACTGTCATTCCAAATGAGATGGCGGTCAAGGATCTTCCCACCACAGTGATGGTGACTCGGAGGCATTCAGTAAATGCTGGCTTCCCTTCCCCTTCTCTGACTCATAATATTTGGGAACTGCCCTCAAGTCATACAGCTCATGGGAGGTGGCAGAGCAGGGACCCCAATGCAGGTTTTGAGATGTGAAGATTTAGCACTGCTTTTCATGGCTCACACTATTGCCTCACACTGCTTTCTACCATTTGGGTCAGCAACAATTGCCAAAAATGGTGACTTTCCTGTAGCCCACCCCTCTGTAACATTCCTTTAGCAGTGCTTGACTATCCCTATTGAAAAGACTTTTTTCCGTGGTTTCTACGACACTAGTTGTGGGAGTGTGGGAAACATCAGAGGCCTCATTGAGGTTGATGGTAGAAAGGAAGGAGATTTTATAATTATCCCAAACACAAAATAACTCAAAACATTTAGTACATGAAATTTGCCAGAAAGAATTGTGTCACGGTTCCATTGATTTTGTGATAGAGAAGATTCGTATCAAGTTGGAAGCCAAAATCAAAGATGAACTCTAAATGTCATGTTCAGAAATCTACTGGCAGCCTTTCAGACTACATGTCTCAGTAAGTCACATTTTGTATTTTTAAAAAAATTTTCCATTAGATTCCTGTGCTGATTATCCCCATGCCTCTCTGGATTTTTCCATCTTTATCTCTTTCTCTGATTTACATACCTCTGCCAGCTCCCCAATTGTGGATAATGCCTCCAACGTTCCATCCTTCTTTCTCTCATTCCCCTTCAAAGTTCAGTAATAATCTCCAAACAAATATTCCTAGTGATGGCCCTTACTTTGAGCACAAGTGGAGACCTCTATTTCAAACTGCCTTCACGTTTCTCAAAAGAAGATTTCAAGCTTAATCAGAATCTTCTCTCAATTCTGCCCCTTGCACTCTCACTCTCTCTCTCCTTGACACAAAGGTCTAAAATTGAAGAATCACCTTGGACTGTTCTAGCCCCTTGCCCTGCACAATGATAAATTATAACTTTTTGTGCACTTGACCTCTACAGTTTTATTCAACTCTCTATCAGTGGTGTGCTGGAGCTGGCAAAAGGCAATTAAATTTCAGGAATTTTGCTGAAATAAATATATTAGAAATAGAGGTTATACTCAAAACTCGTTTCTTATTTTATGCAGTTGAGGTGAAAATATTATATAATGATGTGCTACTGCTCATCTCTCCCCAGTGACCTCACGTTTGTAGCTTAAAATCATCCATGGTGGGGATATTCACACCAAAGAAATTGCAAATACTACTCCC
>NW_007727876.1:56463-67642 GCF_000696425.1 Galeopterus variegatus | reverse complement strand
CCACCGGGCCGGCCCCTTTTTTTTTTTTTTTTTACCAGCACATACCATATATAGTAAATTGACCTTTCCCACTACCCTGGGACGAACAGCAATGTGCTCATTACTTTGTTCTGCCATCCACATTTGCTGTATCCTCTTTCATAAGACTCCGTAGACTATTATTCCACAAATATTTACTGAGTGCCTACCATGTGCTAAGACATTGAAGAAGCAGTCAGGAAAACAAACGTGATCCTCTCCTCTTGAAGATGACAGGTGAGAGGGGGAATTACACATTAAGTCAACACATGAGTAAGTGTCTAGTTACAAATCTCAACAACTGCTGTGAGGCAAAGGTGCAGGATGCTGGCAACACACCTTTGAGGAAGTGTCATTTGATACCTGTTATGGACTGAACTGTGTCCCTCTCCTCAAAACTCATGTGTTGGAACCCTAACTCCCAATGTCACTGTATTAGAGATAGGGCCTCTGGGAGGTAATTAAGCTTAAATGAGGTTATAAGGTGGAAGCACTAATCGGATAGGATTGGTGTCCTTCCAGGAAGAGAAAGAGACACCAGGATCTTTGTCTCTGCATATGCAGGGAGAAAAGGCCACGTGAGGACACAGCAAGAAAGTGGTCATTTAAAAACTGGGAAGGGAGGCCTTGAAAGAAACCAACTCTGACAGCACCTTGATTTTGAACTTCAGTCATCAGAACTGCAAGAAAATAAATTTCTATAATTTAAGCCACCCAGTCTGTGGTATTTTGTTATGGCAGCCCTAGCAGACTAGTACCTAAAGGACAAGTAAATGCTTGCTAAGTGAAGAAAGGTGAAACAGCTTTTGAAGAGAAAGAATATCCAAGAAAAGGCACTGGAATAGAAAATAGCATGTATGAATAAATAAGAGAAAGCCAGTGGCTGGAAGGCAGTGAGAAAAAAAGCTCATGTTCTGCATACTTATTTTCCATTTTAATGGTTGTTTATAACATTTTTAGTAAACTTATATTAACATTCATTATTTAGAATAATGCTGTTTCACATATTTCATAGTTTATCTTTCTGACTTGGCTCACATATCCTTGAGTTTTTTACTTTGATACATGTATTGGTTGGCTAACATATGTCTTTTGATAATGTTTCATATAAAATATGCATACATGGAATTATTTCTGATGCCCTGTATATCTGAAAAATGTGGGGTTTTTTTGTGTGTGCCTTTACATATGACCAACAGCTTTGTTGTGTGCAGGGTTACTGGACTCCAATATTATCTCCTCAAACTCTAAATATATTGATCCATGGTCTTCCTCTGTATTTTGTAAAAGCCATTGACCAGTCTGATTTTTGGTGTTAACGTTAAAACTGCATGGCTCTCAGGCAATATTTTTGTTATAAGATTCATGACTTTCTCTCAACACAAGTCAAATTAAACATGTCATAATCTTTCCCACCTCTGAGCCTTTGCATATGCAGGTCCTTCCACCTCCTCAACATCTCTGTCTGCTGACATTTACCTTCCTTCAAGAGTCACCTCAAGTGCTGCATCATTGATCAGGATTTTTCCCCTTGATTTATTCCTGTTTGGACTCCTGTGAAAATTTATACTTTTCCCAGTAACTTCCTTACTTTATTTTTGTTTTTTGGTTATTATTCTCATGACAGTGGATAATCTCCTCTAGGGAAAGGACAATAGCTATTTTGACTGCACTGCATTTGACAATTTCCCATGGCAACTTCCTTGTCAAGGAAAATGAAAATGCTCAGCTCGAGTTGAGAAATTAAAAAAACAAGTTTAAAAATATTAAGTCCTCCACTGGATCAATAATGCATACGGGAACATTCCCCAAAGCCCCCAACATGAGAATATTCCTTTGATACACGTTTACAAAGATAAAGGGAATTTTTGTTGTTGGATGAGATGGAAACAACCAGTGCCTGTGCTTTAACTCCAGTTGCTCAGAAATAACAAACCTCAGGAATTCTTTTTTTTTTTTTTCAAGAAACTAAATGTTGAAAATTCAGAGCTTTTAAAAGTATGCCAGTCTACTTTCATTTGGATTTCCAAGTTCCCATAGCAGCATGTATTTATTTTACTTCCTTCTCTAATTTACTGTTTTTCACCCATCAGTATCTGAGTGCAGTGCATCTAAGTAAAGGATTGTAGTTCTAAAAGCAAATGCATTTTTCTTTGATCCTGAAAAACTCAGCTCCCCCTTGCAGTGATAATGACGGAACCCTATTTAGTGCTGTTTGTTTTTCATCATTTCAACGGCCTTCAACCTGAAACATGATAAGAACAGCAAAACTGATAAACCACCCTTATTTTTATCTGTTTTCTTTCAGAGTAGTTGCCAAACACTGAGACAGGTTTTTCTCAATATCTTTGAAAAAACGAGTGC
Source organism: Galeopterus variegatus (assembly GCF_000696425.1). Taxonomy (NCBI): domain Eukaryota; kingdom Metazoa; phylum Chordata; class Mammalia; order Dermoptera; family Cynocephalidae; genus Galeopterus; species Galeopterus variegatus. The sequence continues at coordinate 65,260 of NW_007727876.1, read as the reverse complement.
ATAACCATGTGCTCCAGGCTGAGGCCAGCACAATTCAGTACGTTTATTATATTACAGAAAATTCCAGCAAAAAGGGAAGAAGACAGCAATTTTAAATCAAGTCTAGCATTATGTTGGACCCCACTATCCCTGAAGCAAAATCAACTTTCTAAGTTATCTTCCAGTGAGGGTAATGACTTCACTAATGAGAATCAGAACACAAATAGACTATACTTGTTGTTACTTCTGCAGCAAACCAAATTATTGCTAAACTGTAGCCTTAAAAAAAGAAAAAAATTCATTGAGTGACAGACATTCCAGGGTTTACAAGCTGAAAGACTATTCAATACATTAAACAAATACGCCGACTAGGAAATTGTTATTACTTCAATATTATCATTCATCCAGTTATAACATTTGTTTTCAATTTCAAAAAACATGATTGAGTTAGTCCCACGAGTTGAAATATGCTTAATGTCCCGTGATGCAATACAGCAGTAATGTGTGAAAAGAAAAAATTAAGAGGCATAAGGGAACTATTTTTTGCTAAAATCTTTTTGGAGATGTGTTTAAAAGTTGGCTTTTCTGATTAATTTGGTGGAGTTTAACACTGACCCTTTACTGATAATTCAATGATCTGGAAAAGAAAGACAAAGAATTAGGAGATTTCACAGATCATTTATTTGGGTGCAAAGACAGTAAAATATAAACCAAAAATCACTGTGAGCATTTTGTACACATATCAGTTCATAATTTGATTGAATATTATAATTCAGCTATAAGAATAGTGTTTATGAACTCTAAGTATATAAACAAGGACATCAGTGAGAATGGATTGACTACTATGACTCTGGCATATAAGATGAATCAGGTGACAATCCTGATAAAACTGTGATGTGATTCTAATGAGTCTGCTGTTTTGAAACTCTTCTTTCATTCTTTGTTAAAAATCAACATTTGGGCCAGCCCCGTGGCTCACTCAGGAGAGTGCGGCGCTGGTAGCACCAAGTCCACGGGTTTGCATCCTAAATGGGGATGGCCTGTGCGCTCATTGGCTGAGCATGGTGTGGACCACACTGTGCTGAGGGTTGTGATCCCCTTACCGATCCAAAAAAAAAAAATCAACATTTAACTTAAGAAGCTATATCGGGCATCTTTAGAATATTTGGGGCTCTCTATGAAAAGTGACCTTTAGATATTTCATTATTTTCTAGAATTTATTTTACCTAGAATGACCAGAGAAATTATGGGGTTTTCTTTGATACAAATATTCATCTGCCCAATTCACTTTTATATATTATGAAATAAAAATGTTTTTTAAAAAATTGTCATTGAAATGCAGTCAAAATATCTATACTATTAAATGTAGACTATAAGCCTATATAATGTGGTTGTTTTGGAGGGCAATTTTGCAGTGTCCATTAAAATGTTAAATGCACATATTCCTTGACACACCACCCTCATTTCTAGAGATCTCTCAAGGAGGTCTATATACACATATGCACAGAGAGACTTAAAAAGACTTTTTATTGCAGCATCATTTGAAATAGCAAATTAAGTGGTTAAAACAATCATGAGTACAGAACTGGTTAAACTATGATATATCAATACCATGAATACTATGTAGCAGTTAAAAAGAACGAGATGAATACATGCATTTGCCACTCCCTCTGAAAGTTTCTAAAACATTGCTAAGCCCACCTAAATATGTCACAGAGCAATATACACAATACTCGTATCTTTCAACGCAACACTATATATTTCAATATGTACAATGTTAATGCATAGAACATGATCTGGAAAGATACGCAAATTATAAAAAATAGCTACCTCTGAGAGGAGGAATTGGTGATGGTGGTGGTATGAGTGGACTTTCTTTCACTTTAGCTGAAGTACTTTTTTTTTTTAACAAAGACAACATAATCACGTAATAATGAAATCAAAAGCAAATATAAAACAATGGACACAAAGTTACTATAATAAAAGTCATAATGAAAGATCGATAGACTGTTGAGGCCCCAAAGAGGCAGACAAGATGCAACCTCATTCACTCTAGCTCGGGAATACTGCCTTACCCAGAGAGGGATTCTCAGGAGAAGTCTGGTGGTGTTGGTAGCTCCTTGAGCACTGACTTAGTTGTACAATCCAGTATGGCTTTTAAGAAGTGGGTTTCAGAAAGTGGGGAGATACAGGAGTTACCATAGAGAGGAGAATGCTTGGCAAAGAGTTAAAACAAGCTAAAGTTGGGTTGAGATCACTCCAGAATGGTAGAGCGCATGCTCAGCTGGCATCCTCTGATGATCAAAAGAAGTTCACACTTCATCAACAGAGAAGAAGCAGAAACCAAGCACGGAGCTCCTAACCTGCCTGATAAGATTCCTACTGTACAATACTGAGAGGTCAAGGGTGACCTACCCAGATTACATTCCCTCAGGGCATTTTATTTTCCCATGATGGGTGAAGGGTAATTTCTTAAAAGAAAGAAGCCTCCAAAAAACCAAAATCCACATGGTCCTTGATCGGACTTTTTCAAATATGTAGACCCAAACAAAAATCCTCCATAGACTTCTGCGTGATCTTGGCTCTGTCCCAACATTATCTGCCAAACACATTCTCTATTATTCTTAAAATGTGATGTTCAAGATAAATGAGAAGGCTAATATGTTTATATAAAGAACACCTGAATATGCCAGAGTAAGTCTCATTTTGCAGATGGATAGAGGCAGCCATGAGGCATGGATAGAAACAGATTCAGGGCCGACCCTGTGGCTCACTCGGGAGAGTGCGGCATTGGGAGCGCAGTGGCGCTCCAGCCGCGGGTTCGGATCCTATATAGGGATGGCCGGTGCGCTCACTGGCTGAGCGTGGTGCGGGCGACACCAAGCCAAGGGTTGTGATCCCCTTACTGGTCACACACACACAAAAAAGATAAGAAACAGATTCAGCTGGCTCTGATAGTTGGTAGTTGACACGAATCTGAATAAAGGGCAATTGAACGATGCTATGGAAGTACAGTACCTCAGTATTGGCGAGGGACTGGTTCCAGGACTCTTCCCTCCATAATCTGAAGATGCTCAAGTTCCTGATATAAAAGGTATAGTATTCGCGTATAACCTACGCACGACCTCCTGTATGCTTTACTTGTTATTTTTGCAGCTGGCCGGTGTGGGGCTCCCAAACGCTTGACCTTGGTGTTATAAAATCGTACTTTAACCAACTGAGCTAATCAGCCGACCCCTCCTGTATATTTTAAATCATCTCTAGATTATTCAAAATACCTAATACGATGTAAATGCTACATAAATAGTAAATAGTTGTTGTATGGTACTGGCTTCTTTATATGTATTTTTTTTTTATCATTGTATTGTTATTTTTTATTTTTTCAAATATTTTCAATCCACAGTTGGTTGACTCTGCAGAGGCTGGAACCTGTGGATACACAGGGCCAACCATATAAAGAACTGTATCATTTACTGGGAGGTTTTCTTTGTAAATGGCCATATCAGTTCAGTCCATATTCTAAGTTTTGTTCAGAATGATACAAAATTGTTCACTTTTTGAGATAGGAGACAACCATTTACCATGCCTGCTGAATAAAGCTGCATAGGTTGTGTACTGCTCAACCCAGAGGAAGTAACCATCACATAGGCTACAATGTGTACAAGCTGCTCAGTCCACGCAGCAGGCTCGCCGTTAGCAACCAAAATGCTATTACTTCTGACACAGGTAAAGCAGAGTCAAACAGAAGAGCCATTGGAAGATACGGAAGACATTCAAACTTGAGCAACTTCATTTTATTTTGCAAAGCATAACAATGTTTTCCCACAAGGGCAAGATTTTGGGGGTTTAATTTTCTGTCTTTACTTTTTATATATGTTCCTATAGTTATTTAAACACAAATAGTCCAATAGTTTTGACGGCTCAAATAAGGGTTACATATCAGTAGCTCCTTGTTTTGTTTGGTCCTTTTGTTTGACTTGCACAAGCTTTTATAAGGCAGTGAAGGTCTTAGTCTTAATACAATCAACTTACCTATTGCCTCACACAGGGCCTGCTGCACTTGTTGGCATGACCCAGCCAACTTCCAACAGGCCTTTGTACTGGTTCCCAGGAAGCTGATCTAGCTTCTTAAACAGAGGTTTCTGAATTTATGAATCAGCACTGCTTACTGCCTCTTCCAACCCTTTTGCCTACTTAGACTCATTTTTTGAACCCAGACGAATGCACATTTAAGAACTTGACCAGGATCATGTGGCTATTGCTAGGGAGCTAAGACTAGGTTCCTGTCTTCCCTTTTTCAGAGTCACCCTCCCACCAATGGGAGTTTTACTGAGAACAGATGACAGTTTTCCTTAGCGCTTCCCAAAAGTACCTAAGTTCCATTTTTTAATCAATTTAGGCTGTAAGAACGTTGGCCACAAAGAGAAATGCTGTTCCTGTAATTGTCCTTTATTCATGAAACCAGGTCCTTCACTCTATTCAACTACTCACAGAGAAATGAATCAAGTGGTTTTTGAAGGACTGTCAACACAGACCTTCACGTACCTGATTATGTATTAACTAGTTATATTTATGTCAGCTATCTTTCAGAATGATTTGGTCTATGGATGACTTTCAGTAGGTGTGGTAAGCATGCATGATGACTAGTTAATGGCAATAAGTATTAAGTGTATCTAGAATGACATACTAGTCATGCTTGCAGACAGAGTAGAGGGGATCGTGTTTGCCTCTCATGCACAGTAATACCAGAAGAAGGAAAACACAGTCATGAGACTGTGTCACCAGAGATGAGAGGTAATATCCAGTAATTCAATTCAATAAATATAAAATTAAAGATTTCTCTTCTGTGTATCGATCACAATATAACGTACTACCAGGCATTTATGCACCATATGTCCATGTGGTCTGTACACACTCCTAGGCAGTGAGAAAACACAGTTTCACGGGCTCTGCCCCAGAGGTTCTGATTCATTAAGTTTGGGGTGGGATCAAAGATTGTGAATTTCCATCAAGCTCCAAAGTGATGCTGATGCTGCTGGTCCATGAGACACACTTTGGGTAAAAAGAATATAAACACACTCCGAATGTTTTCGTTAAGTAAATGAGGACAGAAAGATATGTCGATATACTCATTATATCCATCAATATAATATGAATCCATAAACTCATAATATATACATGTGAATGTTTATATGTACATATGTATAAATTTTAAAAATCTTCATCTCTCATTCATACAGATTTTTTGTCTTTAGCAATACATAACTTCAATGGAAAGGTAGACTGCAAAGGTTGTTTTCAAGAATGTAATGTTCGCCCTTTTTTAAAACACTAAATATTTTACTATCTCCAGATAGCTACAAATATGTGGAATTATCTTCTAATAAAACACAGATGCCAGAAGTACACCTTGCAAATTTTCTTTGCAAGAAACAACCCCAGATGTGAGAAAATCACATACTGTGTAATAAGACCTAAAAGTATTTTTCCAAAGACAGAAAGAAAAATATCTAAGCAATAGAACTCTGATTAGAAAGACAAAAAACAAAGATAACAGAACTATTTTTAAGTTTCATTCTATGACCAGGGGGCTTAGCAAAATAGTTTGAAATAGAAAGTTTTCATGCTGATTACATAAAATCAAAATACACACTGTTCAAAGGCTGGCAACTTTTTTTTTTTTTTTTAATGCAGTGTAATTTATGCAATGAGTTCCAGTGTTCCTTTAGTCTGGGAATACTTCAAAATACATTTCAGGTACAGCTGGGAAAACTCAGTGATACCCTGTCCAGATCTCAGCTATCAGGTTATAAAAATATTTTCATATTTCCTGCAGATGTCTAGATTCCTTTCTTTGCTAGTAATTTTAATTCAGAACTCATTATTGACAACTATTTGCTCTTTTACCAGACTCAGCTGCACACAGGCTGATTTCCTTTCCCTTACGGAGTATATTACATACAAACACATGCAGGGAAAAAATAACCAATTAACAAAATGCGTGTGCATAAACTGATTCATTGAGAGCTTTGATCAAATAATGTATCTAACTGCAACATAGGTCAAAGGAAATTACAGCACTTATACTTTATGGTATTAAATATAATTATATGGAACTTTATAGTATTAAATATAATTATATGGAAATACTCCCAAGCACTAAAATATATAGATGATGAGTGGCAGCCCTCTGAACATTTACCCTTTTATTAAAGAAACTTACAAATTACTATATTTGAGTAGGTATTAAATATAATTATATGGAAATACTCCCAAGCACTAAAATATATAGATGATGAATGGCAGCCCTCTGAACATTTACCCTTTTATTAAAGAAACTTACAAATTACTATATTTGAGTAATTGGCAGGACATTTAATCTGCTGACAGATTAACTCGAGGATATTTACTTGACATACACACTATGTAGAACCTGAGATGCCCTCCATAACTGACACCAGTCAGGAAGAACCTAGCATGCTATGAGATCATTTTGCTCTGCAGATGATCCTTCTGTGGAGTGCAGAGTTTCTGGGGACAAACCAACTCCTTTCCTCACTCTCCAGTTGCTGCTTTCCCTAACTTTACCAGAAAAGGAATACAAATTCTTTGAAGTCAAAGCAATTTCCTCTGGAAGATTCTCTTCAAAGGCAATGCCTCATTTTAGCAGCTCCCCCAGAGACACGGGAACAGCTTGGCAACGGTCCTTCTATCAAATGCCTCAGCAGCCTCACTCATGGAGTCTTGGACAATTTGGGAACCCCAAGCTGCCTTCTTTAGTGGACTGGAACCCCTTGAAGAGGGGTAAACCGAGGGCTAGATACATTGGAGACCACATAAGCAGTAAATATACTGCATTTGAGAAGAGGAATAGTTCCTTTTATTTGCTCTCTGTCTGTTTGGGAAATGGAGAGAATTTGGTGATCAGAGATGAACTGCTCCTCAGTAAGGAATCCATTTAGGGAAAATGAACTTTTCCTTAACACCAGGGACACTATATGGTGCTTCCCTTTAGGGGGCACTGAATGCTTCTCTTTGCAGACTTAATCTACCTCATATAGAGAGAAAGATATTGGGAATGAGATGCTTATTACCCTGATAATTCTCAGGGATGCAGCATACATTTCCATTAATACCAGACATAATGCTAATTGGAAGGCAAGCCCCAGACTCAACATTTACAAAGCCTGACACAATGAATGTGAAGTATCCTACAGGGCTTGGTACCCACAAAATCTGGTCAACAGCCTACTCCCAGCCCCTGTTCCTCCCCCCAAGTAACAATGGAAACCATTTTATTTGGCTTTTAAGAATAATGCTTCTAACTACCCTTAATTTTTTTTTTTACCTACACATACAGATTATGCCCTTTAGAATTCTTACATGACTTGGTTCCTGGTATTGTTCTGGATTGTGACACTTTGACTCTAATGTTCACTTATCTATCAAATGTGTACTGAATGTTTCATGCATGGCATAGTTCAAAGGCAGAGGGATGTTTCATTTCCATATTGTATGGAACCCGGGGTTCTGCACAGTTTATTTTTAATACATATTTATTGATTATACAAGTATTTATATATACAGTTATTGAGAGTTGCTGATTGATCAGGCAATTACACTTAGTAGTTCATGGTCAAGTTTTATTATTGTGAGCCAAATTATCCAGGGTATGGAATATTCTTTTATAATAGCACTTCCTGGAGTCCTTAGAGAAATTCCAAGGGGGAAAAAAGAGTTCCATGTTTAAATAAGTTTCAGAAGTTCCTTCACGGAGGTTCACAATGGAAATTAGCATTTTATAGGGTTGAGAAACCATGTTGTAAAGAAAACAATTTATTTTTAATCCATACTTATTTGACTATAGAAATCCCCCTCCTCCATAATATCTATTAACAATCCATGACTCAATATGCACATACATTGATGAGGTATCTCAAATTTTCTGAGTGACTTGCCTTCTTACATTCAAACGTTTTCTGTTGCCACAGACTTTCTCATGCTTGTTGTTGAACCCAGAATGGGTATAAAAATTATCAGATTGTTTGCCAATAATTGGTTGGGAAATGGTCAACATTTGGATCTCTAAAACTTAGATTTGTAAATCTATTTTTTTCTCTTTTCTTCTTTCATCTAAATAAGGTAGCAGAACATTTTGAACCCACCTCTACTTTCACAGTTAAAAGAAGAAAGTTTTAGCAGGGGAATGTGAAGCACAGGATGTTAAATAACAGGGAGTGGTGGAGCCCATGATAAATGGAGCCTAAAAAATTAACATTTAATTTAAAAATAAAAGTGCTGAATTAAAAAAAAAAAAAAGCCTGTAAGCCAAATGTTCCCAAGGACAGTTTTGGGTACAAGCTCTCCAAAGAGGGAGGTGGTTTCAATACTCTGAAATTTTAAAACTTGATATAGTGAGACTTTAGACTTAGAAAAGCAGTGTAAATATCAGATCATAGTGGCATAAAAGATAAGGTCCAGGAGCACTCAACCTGGAGCTGAGAAAGTAGTAATGAGTGCCCTTTACATTAAATATGTCCATGGAAATGGAACATTTACCTGAGGTAAGGCTGTTCAGGCTTTAAAATCTCAAATGTTGAGTGGCAGTTATGTAATGAGTTCCTTTAAAAAGTAGAAAATGAATCGCCATTTAACAAACACTGTGTGCAATGTTGATAATTGAAGCTGGGTGATGAGAGCTTGAGGGTTCATTTTACATTCTCCCTACTTTGGGGTATATTTAAAAATGTCCAAACTAGGGCCGGCCCGGTGGCGCACTGGAGAGTGCACCGCTTGGGAGCGTGGTGGCGCTCCCGCT
>NW_007727876.1:25999-56453 GCF_000696425.1 Galeopterus variegatus | reverse complement strand
CCGGTCCCCGGTACGGGCGCGACACCGAGGGTTGCAATCCCGTTACCGGTCAGTAAAAAAGACAGACAAAAAGGAAAAAAAAAAATGTCCAAACTAAATAAGTTTGGAAGAAACAGCCTCTTTCTCCCCACTTAGATAAGACAAGAAGGAAAAAAAAAATGTCCAAACTAAATAAGTTTGGAAGAAACAGCCTCTTTCTCCCCACTTAGATAAAGCTCTTTCTAAATATAGGGTCCCCAGCAGGGAAGATACAACAAAGATCTTGTTTAGGCTCATTAATCTCCTTCCAATTGGTATAACTGGACCTAAGTTTTGTGGATCATAGCCAAACTGTGATGTGATAGAGTTTTAACAGGAAACTGTGGCTCCAAGTGATAATTCCAGAAGTGCTACTTGATAAGATGGCCATGTGGAAATGCAGGCAGAGACTTCAACAGGGGTATGATGGCCACCTCAGGAATTGGACCTTTATACATTATGTATGCCACAAAGATTCACTCTAAAAATTACCTCCATGCAGAATTATCATCTCATTTTAAAAAATGTGTTTATTCCTAAGCCTTTAGGAAATATAAACACAACAACAAAGGCAAACATACCTATCTCTTGTAGCTGGACTGCATTCTTACTAAATTCTGGAAAAGGTTTTGCTAAGCTTGTGGCTTGACTATTGTACCCTACAAACCAATAAGTTTGAGTTTAATTGAATCAAGATAACAAGCAAATTTCAGGCTGTAGTACATCAGAGAAAATAGTCTGAAACCAGGTCATTCATTTTCAGGCTCACAAAAGAGGGATGAAATGTTAACCACAGGTTATAAAGGATTTCTGCAGTTTGTAACATGATTGGTTATGGTTCCTCAAAGGTAAGGAGTGAGCATGAGTTTGGACTGAGAAAGACTCTCTGCACAACTGATTAGAACCGGAGTTGGGTCAAAGCTGACTAAGTGAGTTTAAGATGTACAGAATGATTGACCACCTGTGAACCCAAGTTTTGGACTGAAGTTGTTTCTTCAGAGATACAGAAAATTTCATATTAATGCTTACATAAAACCAAAATTCCTAATCATCACCATCATAATCATCACAGTAAACAAGCATTTCATCTATCAAATTTTATCAAGTTTTCCTATGTAAAGAAGATACCAGATTGTTCTCTACCTCCCTAGAGAAATAGAAACTCAGTCGAGTAGGTGGTTTGCACAAGATCACATAGTTTTAAGCAGTCAAATGTCTCTCATTTTTCTACATGTGCAATTCCCATTTTTTATCGTGAAAGCCGAATATGTAGTGAAAGTCATGGAATTCAGAGTTGTTCTATTAGCACACGCTTTTAAAATCCAGGAGCTTCATTTACCAGTTTACAGCTTAGAATTCTCTATTGCACATGAACTGCTTTAGAAAGAGTTTGATTTTTACTAGGGTTCTAGGATGCGTGAGAACCACAGCTCATATCTGGATACTATCCGTGGTCCTGCTTTGTTCATATTAAAATCCAACAACCCTGGCTCGTGACAAAATTTGGGGGCTTACCATTGTGCCCAATTCAAGTTGTACCTGATGTATATCTATCTTCTATATTCATTTATGGTATTCAATTTGAGCTCAGTCTTGAAGAATACTGTAATTAAAAAAACGAGCCAGCACCAAACACGTCAAATCTTAGTATAACCTCTAGCTCAGTGACAAGAAAGGAATCTGCCCACTTAGTCCTGATTTTTATGGCCAGACACCACTGCAGTGAGGTGAAAAATTACAGATAGAAAAAGATGCTCTAATTCATGACTCTTACATACAAATCTGGGGGTAGTTTCAGACCCAAGAGGAAAAAAACAAACAAATCAGGTAACAATGGCAAAAAATCAGATAGCAGTTCTGAAAGAAACCAAAAGGCTTTTCCTCCACTTTCATACCTATGTCATAGATTGTACAACAGAACCTGCAGTACAAACCTTCTGTTTGTACTGGGAGCCTTGCTCTTCTCATCCAGCCTGTGAAGGAAATTTGCATTGTACTTAACCAGGCTGATGAGAGCAAAGCGGTGAGATATAGAGAGATCAATGGGACTTTACAGGCTCGTCAATGTCATTTTGGGGCTCAAACAGAGATTTGATAGGATAACTTGGGAGGTCCAGCGACTCAGGTATGGTCTGTGTCCTAAAAGAGACTTTGTGTTTGCTTAATTTATCATCATTTAGTTTATCTTCAGCACAGAGACTGCTTGTGTATGCAGGCTTTTATTCCAAAAGGGATTCTCTTTTTTCATACATTCCTGGAAAAAGAAATTCTCTCAGCAGCTGTACTCACATTAGAAACACAAATGTACCTTATTAATACTACTTATCAAGGCAAAGAGTTTAAAAGTACTTGCTAAACATTTGTTTATTTATATGAGAGATTTCAGAGTTTTGCACATCTAGCTTTAGGCATATAATAAACACTACGAGTGTGTGAAAGAAATATAAATGATTCCAGCAGATGGCACGGTCAGAAGCAAAGGGTTTGCAAGTGTAAGAAATAAGCACAAATCCAAATTGAGAATTCTGGATGGCTGTAACTGTTAACACATCTATGGTCCAATGGAGACAGTCATTTACATTATGTTAGGAAACATAGGGGCAGGGTCTTATCACATGTAAGTGTGTTAACACAAAACGGGTTTTTGGCACATGGGTTACCATTAGACAATATACCACACACGGTTTTTATTTCGGTTCCAGCAGAAAAACAATATCGACACATTTCTTTCTCTCTTTGCTTCCTACTTTATTCCATAGAAGAGGTAACAATAGCATCTGCTGCACTTGGCTGGAGCCTGGGATGAGGAAATTGTGGATGATGAGCCTCCCAGACAAATGGACGCTGAACAGCTCATGCTGCTGCCATGGCACAACCCGGCTAGCACTCCCATGGGAGCAGCAAATACACAAAGCAGCCACAGTGATCCAGAGCAGGGCTGCCAAGACACCATGTCAAGTCATTTTTAGTGGTTTGAAGTGGTTTCCCCATCATGGCTCCAGTCACTGCTGCAGCACAGGAAGAGTTCATCTCTGACTTTCTCTCCATCTTTCTCTGGAATCTCTGTACCATTTTCTGCTGCCCCAGCCTTACTTGGCCACCTAGGGGCCTAGTACACTCAGGTGGCTCCCTGGCTACCCATCAGCCCTTTTTTCCATTAGTCCTGTGTTGAAGATCTATGATACTTAATTGGATCTAATGCATCAAAATTTCCAACTCTGACCATCATGGTGCCAAACATAATGCCTCTTCTCTTTATACAAATGCGTTCCGGTTATTTTCCTAATGCATCTAGAAAATGTTAAGAGACTCTTTAATAAAATTTATTTGAACAGAACTTAAAGGACCATAATGCCCTGATGCAAGGGGAAACATACTGGACCAGAAGTCTGAAGACTTGAGTCCAGCAAGAGTCTACGGGAAAGCTGTCAACCTCTTTGGGCCTTATTTTGTTATCTCATCTCTGAAATTACGCACGCGAGCGCGCACACCCCACCCCCACACACACGCGTGACAGAGACAGAGAAAAATGGGGTGGGAAGAAGTGGTCTGAGAGGCCTGACATGTCCCTTCCAGGTCTGTGATTCCCTGTGAATGAATTATACTCTTGGACTTTTTGAGTTTAAAAGAAATCCCACTAACCCCAATACATCTGGAATTACAGAAAGACATAAAGGAAATATTCTGAGATATGACAAAAGGGGAGTTAAAAGTACAAGTTTCTCCTTCCCACAAGCTGCTATTTTAGTGAAAATAATCAGGTAGCAGTTATGAAACAAATTAAATTGACTTCTCTACTTTCTTACCTAGTTCATATATTAACCAATGAACCCTGCATTTTGGGGTAAGCTTGGGGGTCTTTGCTCCTCTCATCCAGCCTCGTGAGGGAGATTCACACTGCACTTAGCCAGGCTGATGAGAGTGGAGAGAAGAGCATGGAGCTCTTATCCGTCCCGTAAATAAGGTCCAACATAGCACTCAGAGGTAGAATAAGTGAGGTCACAAATTATTTGCTGCTTCTCTCATTAAGAGGTGGAGTCTCTCTTCCCACCCTTTGAATCTGGGCTGGCCCCTGACTTGCTTTGAATGAAAGAATGCAGTGGAGTCTTCGGCCTCAAAAGGCCTTGTAGCTTCCTCTCTGATGCCCTCAGGACCCTGAGACCACCAGACCCGGGTGCAAGGCCTCCAGGAGGGAGGCCCCAGCAGCCTTCCTAGATTTTCTAGCTGACTGCCAAGAATGAGCTCAGGAGAGACGAGCAGAAGACCCATGCCCTGCCCAAATCAACCCACAGAACAGTGGAAACAGCGGATTGTTGTGGTTCTAAACCACTAAGTTTTGGGTTGGTATTTGCAGGCAGCAATGGCTAACATAGATACACCCTCCCCTTCAGAAAAGTTGCCAGTTCTCTAGGTACACAGATGTATCAGAAACAGAAATATGGTTACAGTTTTTTAAAAACATGATTCAATGTTCAAAATCAATCCAAACCAAAACAAATGAACAGAAATAAAGAGAAATGTCATAGTTTCTCAAAATAATTCTCATAATCCTCTTTTTTTCAGATGTTAACGGGAATTTGAGCAAGTGGCTGTTTAGCCTTGATCATCGGAATGGAAGAGCCACAGTTAATCCTGCCCCATTTTATCTAGTTCATCTTCCTTTTTTAATCTGCTTAGATGTATTATAAGCCATAGAGTCTATAAGCACCACTGTGCACTGATGAAACACTTAACTGCTGACTCTCCCTTGATGAACTGAAATGTAGAGAAGGATTCCTTTAGGAGGTATGAGAGGTGCAGTGGGAGGTGGGATGGAAAGAGGGAAAAAGAGAGACTGCTCAAGCCCCTTTGAAGAAGGTATAGAAAAACAAGTGAAGAGTGTTTATAGTATTTCACGAGAAACTTACCTTCAGTAAAATTCTGTGATTTAGAAACAGAGTGTGCTGTCCTAGAAATATATACCTCCAAAAATCAAAGGGCAAGGGACTTCAGGAACATGCAAGCTTGGGCAGGGGGTCTGACATTATGACTCACTTTCCTTCCATTCATTGAATCTTTTATCTTTGGCCTCAGCTAAACAATGAAAAAGGGACAGTCACTAAGTCATATGCCACTTAAGGGCACTCCTAGGGCTTATAGTTTTGAACTGCCAAAATGCTGGACGTCATGCCAAGTGTGAATACGGAGCAATGTGACTGATACCCTAGCAAAAAAGACTAGCATTTACCAACACCAAACAGCAGGGCCCTTAAAAGTAGCCACCTTGGGAAACTGAAGATTTAATGCAGCAATCCTGCCATGATGCAAAAATATTTCTGGAACTTCTTTTTGGCAGTAAAGAGCCTTTCTTTGATCTGTTCTGAATTCACCAATGGTAACACATATTTGTCCTTAAAAGTGAATTTTTCTTTCTTTCTTTTTTTTTTTTTTTTGGTTTAGTGCCAAGAGATATCTAGAGTCAAGTACTTGTCTTGTTGGTTGATGATCAAGGCAGGTTATACCACTGGGTGATTTTGCAAGTAGTGAGCCTAGTTCTCTGTATGCTTTAAAAGGTCCTCATTAAGGGAAGTCTCACAGAGAAGTTCCCCAAATGATCAAAATAAGGATGCCATTCAAAGAAGTTTTCTTAAGGAGAAAGCTTTGATGTGGGCTATCATTTGGATGCAATAATTCTACCAAAATTAAAAATTACTTTCATTACTATGTAGCAGTGGTTCTCAGCTAGGCATGATTTTACCCCCAAGGGGACATTTGGAAATGTCTAAAGACACTTTTGATTGCTACAACTGGGGGTGGGGTGGGAGTGGCATTACTGGCATCTGGAGGGCAAAGGCCAGGGATGCTGCTAAACATCCTACAATGTGCAGGACAACTCTCACAGAAAAAGTTACATGACCTAAAATGTCAACATTGTTGAAGTTGAGAAATCTTGCCTTATAAATACAATCCATTCTAATAAGTAAAGCATTTTATTGCAATGAATTATTATGTACTTATGCATTTTTAAGATGTTAAATATTCTAGTTGCTACCCATTGTCTAGGTTTATATATATATATATATATATATGTACACACACATACACACACATATATTCTATTCTAATTCACAAATCATATAGAACTCAAGATCACATTTCAGAAAATGTGACAGTATTCTTTTTTTATATATTAATAAGGCAAATTTAAATAACTACTTATTTTATGTGAGATAAAATAATAATAATAAAAACATCAGTAACTGTAAACATTTACTGACTTCTTTCTATGTGACAGGTACCTGGTTAATTAATCACTTCACATCCATTTTATTTCATCTTTATAAACAATACCATGAAGGAAAGAATACTACAATCCCCACTTTACTGATTAGGGTATCGAGGCTTAGAAAGATTAAATAACTTGCTCAAGCTCACAGATGCAGTAAATGGTACAGCTGATCTGAACTCTAGCAGGATGATTTCAAGTGCACAGTCCTCACTACCATGCTCTGCTGCCCCCAAAGAGCAGTTCTATCTGCTGGAGGTTGTCTCTCTTGTGGGCTGGGGACAGTTCTGCTCTCATTTGTATGATATAAATTGAGCAAAAGAGAAAATGGTAATATGGTACATACAAAGAGGAGAGGAGACCTTGAATCAGAACATGGTTCTTACCCTGACTCTTACTAGTCAGGTGTGTGGTCTTCAGCAAATCACTTAACTTCTCAGAGTCACAATTTCCTTATCTGTAGAGTAGGAATAGTAATAACACATATCTACCATTCTTGAAAATAATAAATCAAATAAGTGATGGAGAGATGCTCTGTAAATGGTCACATTCCTACACAAAAGTGAGTTGCTTGCTATTTTTTGCCAAAGAATGGAAACAGGATGGTGCTAGTTTCTCAGTTGCCCTTGAAGGGACCTTTATGATATAGCCCTGATATATGACTTTAAGTTCCTTATAATATTTGTCTCACCTCTCCTCTATGGTCTTTGTATCTACAATGCTTCTTAAAAAAACAAAAGAGCCCCAAACAAACAAAAACAAAAAACTTCCACTTCATCAAGCAGCCAGAGTGCTCCTCCCAGCACCCAGCACTTCTCTGTGTTGCGATTGACACTTTACACCTACTGTGCAAATCCTTTCAATGGTTTTTTTTTTAAAACTATTTCAGTGGAAGTAAGATATTTTTCTCTTACAGGATTGTGCCATCAAAATATTGAAGACCCAGCCTCTTGTCTGGTATCACCATATTGTTTAATAAAATAAGCATGTTTTTTTATGCAGAATTATGGGTATATGAGAACAGAATCTAGTATAATAGGTTCCACATGGTCCACTTCACCTCATCTTAAAATGTTTCCATAAATAAAGGCATATTTTGTATATTCCGCCCATTTCTTATTCAGAGATGTTGGTATTTTTAACAATCCAGTTTTTCATCTACAGAAGGCTAGCATCTCTTATCCCTTAATATAAACTTGGAAGTGAATCCCAGGTTTAAGGAAAATATGGGTCTCTGGTTCACACTTGTCAGCATCTCAAAACTATCACATGCTTTGGCAATACTTGCGATCTTTGATCTGAAGAGACATTTGAACGGAACACTGGCTGGAATAAATAATGGAATTTAGAATGAATGGTTAAAAATGCATTAAACAATTTTCCATAGCACTCTAACTTCTTTGGATCACAAGGTCTTTTATTTTTATGCTCATATGCAATGCTTTCCAAAATCTTTTGACCTTGAAAAAGCTATTTTCCTCAATATTGGGCTGATCTTAGGGACAGGATTATGCTATGAATATGACCTAAGTAGTTTCTTGGTTGTGCTTTCATGTGCAAAGTCAAAACGTACTATGAAGATTGAATCTTAGGAATTTTTCCAACAACAAATTGTCATCTGATTTTTATTGGATCACCCTTAGTGTCCCATCGATGCTTCCAGGACATTTTTGATCAATATTTGGCACATAGTATCTGTTGCCTCTAGTTTGAAAACTGTTTTGATTCTATGACGTAAAAGACAGAAGTGATACTCAGGAGGTCTGTTTTAATCTTCTTGGGATTGTTTCATTTAAAAGACAGATTTAGGGGTCCCCTTCATATATATTCATAAATGAGTAAATTTCTCCCATGAACAAAAAGTATACTGTTGGTCTTAAAAGGGGTCAATATGACTCAAGAGTTAGTTAGTATCATGGGTCATGGTTTTATAACTGATGCAATGAAATTATAGTTTCATCCCAGTTTATTCATTCCTAATAAGAAGCAAATACTTAGAGCAAATCAGTTGTCATAGCCCTTTGGCAGTAGAATATAGAATTTATAGAATATGCAGTTTAGAATATAAGCCACAAATTCTTCTATAAAATGATATAAAGAATAGAGCTGAAAAGGTAGAAAAGAGAACAAAACTTTATTTTCTAAGAGGAAGACTGGAATGATATGGGAAAATGTAATGCATGAACTCTAAGAAAATCTAAGCTAAATAAATAGCTTAAAAGGTCTTTAGTCTCTTTCAAAATCAAATTCTATAAATAAGTTTAAAATATTGCACATTTCTATTCAGATACCACATAGACAGCTGTGAAGAGTTAATGGCAAATGTCTATTTGGTAAACATGTATTTACTCAACAAATATGCAGTGAGGAGATAAGTGTGAGGAACTAGGTGGTCCCAGCAACAAGAATAAGAACTAGACACAGGACGGATCCTTAGGCCATGGACTTAGAAATCAGGCCTAAACTTGAGATGCATGACCTTGAGTGAATCACCTATCACCTCCCTGTGCTGAATGCTCTTCATAAGTAAAATATATTGTTTTGTGGGTTAAATGAGTATATCGTTGGGGCTTAGTAATACTTGGAAAAATATCAGTGGCTCAGTAATTGGTAGATATTGTGATTATTTCAGTTTAAAATGATTAAGGAGTAGAATAGACTCATATGCTAGCCATTGCCTTCAATATAGAAAGAGTGAACGAAAGGCCAGAATGGCAATATGATGTGGAGTCAGAAGGAAAAAGTAGTTCATTCTGACTGAGCTGTCAGGGAAAACTTGACAGTACAAAACCCTCCAAGTGGCAGCAGAAGGGGGAGCTGAGAACCCCCAAGAGATTGAAGGACTTGAGATCATTTGCTTGGTTTATAGGGCCAGGCAATGTGGGGCACGTAATGGCTTTGCACCATTAGTGGCATCAGCTCAGGCAAGTAAATTGACTTTTGTTAGCCTCTGTTTTTTCTTTTGTGAAATTAGAAAAGAGGTTCCTACTTGAAAAGACATTAAGGAAGAAAAAGCAGTAACACAGGTAAAGCACGTAGAAAAGGGCCTCTCCAGTTGACAAGAAAGATTATTTTATGTTGAATAAGGGATCAACTATCCTTAACTATTACCATGACTAAAAAACAGAGAACTACTTACTCATCATGGGATAAACTGCATGTGGGAAAGAACATAAAAGGTAAAGTAGGAAAAAAAAAAAAAAGCAACTCAGAAATAGGTATAAATAAGGCAAAGGTAATTTTAAATAATTAAGCTCTCATACAGAAATCTCCTATTATAAAGAGATAAAAGTATAGTTTATGTTGAAAAACAAAAATAAATAGCCCAGTCTTGAAACTATATTATTTCTGCAAAAATTACTAAAACACCATGTGAAATTCAACTGACTTAAACAAGCAATTATTGAGCAACTACTATGATGTAAAAACTGAGGTGCTAATGTATATAAGCCATAGCACATACCCTCTAAGATCTCAAGGCTCATATGATCTGCATGCATACAGCTAAATATGCTAAGTGTGAACCTATTTTGTGAGAGGTCAGATAATAGAGTGTTTAATTCTTCCTGTAGGAAGAAGAATGGGGAATGAGCTTAAAACTTTTCTCCGAGGTTACAACTCAAATGCCTACAAGATGAAGCAATTCCACAAATGGATGAATTGAGGTGTGTACAAAACAATGGGGAATGGGGAGAGTTTGGAAAACTGGATAGTGTATTCCAGCTTAAAGGAATTCTTGGTCAAATTTTTTAGAAAATTACCACATTTATCAACAAAACCTTCTGAAGCCAGTTCACAACCTTTGCAGTACACATAGAAAGTACTGTTCAAGTTGGATGTTGAAACAGGGTTGAACGTCATCAGGTAGAAAAGGGGAATAGTTGAAATTCTAGACCAGATAAGCATCGTTTGATAAGAGCCAGAGATGAAGACACTTGGAATGTGCAGCTAGCAGTAGATGGCCCAAAGAGTGAACAACGAGGCAAGAAAGGCGAGATAAGAGTAGGGCGTAAATTATAAAGGGCCCTAACCACAACGACAAGGTCAGACTTTATCTTAAAGGCATCAAGAACCACAACATTAAGTCTCATGAGTCCTTAATAGCAGAGTTTAAGATTTCAATGGTCTTTATCAAAACAGACATTATTACAAACGTTTCTCCCTAACTCACAGCATTAAAATGCTCTCTGTCACAGGGAAAAAAGTATGATGAAATTACCATGATGGAAAATACTTAAATTAAAAAAAAAATCAATTCAACTAACTATTTGGATATTTATAAACATCTGGTTCTTTAATAAGATGGATGGCTTAGGTCATGGTGATGATATCCAAGTTCATGATGAATTTTCTTCTTAGAGTTTTAAATATACATGTATCTCTTAAAAGTCACTCAGTAATGAACAATTGCTAAAAATTTAATATGACTACATACTTCTACATACTGTGTACTGTCCTAAGTATTTTATGTGTATCACTTCATATCATTTAATTTTCATAAAATTCTTTTTATTATGAATAGTGTTACCCCATTTTACAGGTGAATAATTTTACAGAGATTAAATAATTTTCTCAAAGACACAAGCTAGAAACTGAGCCAACATTTTGCACAGGCACTCTCCGGAGTGGGCACTCCCAACGCTGAAACGTTATGTTCTGTATGGACTGACCGATGGCTAGAATTGGTCTTTCCTTTTTCACCTGTTGAATCAGACATTCTCTCTTTCAGGAACGTGGTAGACTCTATCCTTCTCTCCTTGACCTTCCAAGGTCTTGCCTGTGCCAGAGCATATAACCCTATAACTCTTTCTTATTACTCATTGTTAGAATTTCTTTTATTTAATGGCTCTTTTTAGTCCTAGCACATTTATTACTAGACAGAACCACTGGAGAAGCATGAAATTTTTTTTCTGCCCTGCTCCCCTCTTCTATCTTGGCTCCTTCCCGACTTCTCTTAAAACCTCCTCTATTCTCACAGGATCTGTTTGGCAAGAAGGTTTGGGTTTACTTTGAGTTTGTCGCTTCTTCTTTATTACAGAGGAAAAAAAATCCAAGTATATCATAAGAGAAATCACAACATAAAATATAGCACTTGCATTCCAGATTCTTTTTGTGATTGTAACATGATTATGGTTAACTGTGATCAGTATCCCTTTGTGACTTGGCTCTTGTGGCTTTTTGCATAGTTCCCTTCCTGCTTAGAGATGGTTTTTAAGCTAGCATTTCTGGGATACCACATGAGTAGCTTATCTAGAATGACTTTAATTTGCTGTTCTGTCACAAAAAATTATGCTCTCAAGTTTTAACATAATTGTAGTTAGGTCTAGGAAGGATTCACAATGGGTTGGATATTGATAATGTTGACATGGCCTCTCCTAAACAAGAGGCCAAGGTCTCTTACCAGATAGTGAAATTACCTATGGGTGAACACGGATTATTTCACAGAGCTTCATTTACGCTGTATCTTTCCTTCATTGTTCTGAAGTTGCTAACAAATTTTTTCCACCAATATGCCTACTCTTCTGCCGTTTGTTTCAATACACAGCATCTCGAGGGCCTCGGGCACAGCACTTCCAAATGTCAGCAGCTATTAGCTCTGCACATTCATCTGTATTTCCTTATTTCTCCTGTGTAGCCCGAATTGCTGAGATGAGACCAGGTGACTTAACATAACATGGGTGGGTGTGTTTTAGGTATTTTCTCAAAATAAGGCATTACAGCTATTTATCTTCTCTCTCTGACTTGCTTGCAAACTGTTTTGGATCCTTCATAGGGCCTTGCATAAAGCCTACACTTTAACATGATCTATAGGGGGCAAACTGCATTTTAAAAATGATCTGTCTGTCGGTCTATTTTAGTTTTCCAGAGCCTCCACTTTTTTACAGAAATGGGAAGCACATTTAGAGAAAGGGAAGATGCTATATTTCAAAACGCGATAACAATACTGCACCACAATGCTGTTTTTCAATGAAAATTTCCAAGTTGGTTTTCCTAATTTTTGTTTCTATTATTTTAAATATACAAGTACGTGTGCGTGTGTGCGTGTGTAAACTGCATTTTTACCATTAGGCATATGAGGGCAACATTTCTTCTGTGAGGCCAAATTTCCTGTTTTATTTATCCTTTGGCCAAACTCCATCTGAAAACATTTCCTGTTTCATGTGTGATCTTCATGATCATGTTCAGCTCTTGCCAAGCAGGGAGCAACATATAACAGGGTGCACTAGCTCTTTCAGGCCTGCAAAGAAGTGTGTATGTGTACCAGAACATACAGACTGATCAGACTAGTGCCTGATCTGAAACCAACAAGAGGGAGAACCAGAAATCTGCTCTCATGATGCAAAAGAGTTTGCTCAAATTAATAATTTCTAGTATTTCACAATCATGCAGAAAACTGTGACCAAGTGGCTAGTCCTCAAAAACCCCTGTCCTGGGTATCAGGGAATAAGAAGTAGATACCAAAGCATGAGGCTGACTTTACTACCACCTTCTTAGCTATCAGTTCTCGAACCAAACCCTGTAGTACAATATGGGATATGAAAGAGAGTTATGCTTTAAGTCATGATAGAAGTGGCTTATGACAGATGATTTCATCTTTATATAATTGTACACTTCAGTTTTACTTAACTGTGCAAGAAGCCCATGTTTTCTCATATCTGAATTACTCAGGTTATAAAGAACTATTATGATGTTATATGAACTATACATTTCTATAGTAATAAGTAGTAATGAATAGGATTCGACTAGATATCTTGAGTAGTCTATTAGTAATGATACTTGAGAAGAACTCAGGCAACTGGAAAAAAATCAGTTTAATATTAAACAATGTATGAACACATATATTGTAGATTCTAAGTGGTGGTGTGGGGGATGTTACTCAGAATTAAGTAAAAAATATAAATTAAACATTTCAGGAGAAATGCAGGCTCATTATCTCCAAGTACACAAAATAAATTCTTCCAAATTATAGGTCTTTGTATATATTTTACTAAATAATTTTTAAAAAATCAAATTAGTGTATTTGTTATATATGACTTGATACTATCAATATGCGAAAGATAACTTTAAGCAATAATAATTCTCCCTGATAGCTTGTATGATACAACATTATTTTTTTCAGCAATTTTTTCCATATAAATAATGAAAAGGTTGTATTTCCAGTCCAGCCCACAAGAACCTGTCAAATGATTCATATAAACATGTTTTAAAGAATATTCCCTCCACCTAGGAGGTGAAAGTTGACCCTAATCACAAAGTTAATTCTTTATTATTTTCTGTTTTATATATTTGTGACCTGTGCACACTTCATTTTGTGTTTATCTATTTATTTTCACTCCAAAGAAAAAACAGCAATGGAACATAGGGGCCTACTGTTTCTAGGTAGAATATGCATCTATATCAAATCCTTCCTATTAATGTTAATATAGGTCTCATTTGACTTAAAGAGATCTGTTTGTATATGGAGGTATTTACTATGCCAGAGTATCAACAAATTGCAAAAAGAACAGCCAATGAGGAACAATTTAGCTGTCTCCCCAAAAGCTTTCTGACTATAAGTAAAATAAATGCTCTTGGTGGTCCTTACCTGCAGTGCACAACCATCGGACCTGCATCAGGAGGGTTACAGGTTTTGACTCTCCGTAGGAAAGCCAGAAAAGGTGTGGGGTGTTCTGGAACACCGTGATCAGGCCAGGCAGTGAACTGGAATTGTCTCACTTCTCTCTTCTCACTCGAACCATTCTGTAAAATAGGACCATTGGCTGAAACTCCATTTTCTCAGCCTCAGAGGATAATGATGAATAACAGAAAAGAGGTAACTCTAAAATGTGTTATCTTAATTTCTTTATCCCACCCTATAATCCTTTGGGAAGACGCACTCTTGGGAGACATAAACCCCAAGCTGTTCCTAAATGACAAATATTTGCTCAGGAAGATAAAATTCTTTGGTGAGAAGCATTGCATTTTTCAGGTTTAACTATCAGGAGCGCTCCTGTTATATTTCACACAAAGAACTAGTTCTTCTTCATCTATTCTTCATTCACTGAAACTTTGGTTCAGAGCAAGAGTTTCATATTTACTGATAAATCGCCAGACAAGGAGAAAAATTGCTGAGTGATAATGGAAGAATTATTTCATTCTTCACTGTTGCCAGTGGGATCAAGATTTAAGTAAAGCCTTAAGAGATTTCATTTCTCAAAGGAAGCTTTCTTTAAATAACAGAGAGGGGGAAAGAAAGGGAAAAAATAAATAAGAAGCAAACCTTGTAAAGTGCAAATGTTCGAACACAATATGTGGCCAGCTCCACGGTATCCAGCAGTGTCACTTGGACCAGGCCATGGGTTTCTGTGCCTCTGCTGGGCCAGTACTGGTCACACTTCACCTACAAGAAACAAGTGACACATTCAGGGAAGATGCTCATCAATTTCTCTATTAACTTTACTCTCAGTTGCTGTTGAAGGAAAACAGCTTTTCTGCATTTCATTTTATGTTGATCTTTTTCTGGCATGCATTCTTGTTAGCCCAATATATGTAAATTACTGCTCTGATGCCAATATAAACCACATTTTTCAAACTGGTAGGAATACTAAGCAGTAACAGATTCAGTTTTCCTGGAAAAAAATAAGTTGCAGATTGTTGCTGAGTAAAATAAGAAAAAAGGTATTTGAAACTTTAGAGTACTTGAAAAGAAAACAAAAATTTGTTCTAGGACAGACGTTATGAGTCGAACCAGGAAGATTACACTTAGTCATTTAAACTACGTGGTGAGACAGTTAGTGTTTATCCATCAAGATATAAAAGGCACAAGCTATATCTTCTTGAGCTATCACAATTTCCAAATATGCTTGTTTAAAGAAAAGTAGAAATAATTTGAAAACCTGTCAAAATATA
The DNA here is from genome assembly GCF_000696425.1 of Galeopterus variegatus. NCBI lineage: Eukaryota > Metazoa > Chordata > Mammalia > Dermoptera > Cynocephalidae > Galeopterus > Galeopterus variegatus. Next base: position 41,281 of record NW_007727876.1, on the reverse strand, counting down.
ATGAACAACATAAACACATATATATATATATATTAAATACAAGATAAATGACATTTGCATCCAAAACAAATTAAATTTGTAACATCTAGGAGGAAAAGAGCTGTCTGTTCTTTAGAAATAGTCTCAGAGGGTCATACGCTAGCAGTGCAAAGTTTAAATAATTTAAAATTAATTCATTTGAGATGAATAATCTACAATTTCTATGTGGAGTGGAACAAAAGCACATAGAAAATATTCAACCCAATTAGTTTAACATGCAACAAAAATTAATTCCAAGTCTGCAGCAAGCCTCAAATTTACTGAATATGTCCACTGGGTGTTAAAAAGCATAATGAAAATGAAAACACAGCATTTTTTCTTTTTTTTAGTAAGGCCATAGATCAGAATATATTTACCCTTTCTATCACAGATTAAAAGAAAAATGGTAGTAATTCTTTACTGAAACCAGCTGAAATGTATTACTCTAGGTAAAGAAAGCTCCTAGCACAAAACACAGCATTTTTTCTTTTTTTTAGTAAGGCCATAGATCAGAATATATTTACCCTTTCTATCACAGATTAAAAGAAAAAATAGTAATTCTTTACTGAAACCAGCTGAAATGTATTACTCTAGGTAAAGAAAGCTCCTAGCACTATTTTATATTAGGAAGCACTGCTTGAAAAAGAAAGTATTGAAAGTCATGATCTTTGGATTTAAATGAAGGCAGTAAGGCATTATTATCACAGACACTAGATTTTTTTTGGTCTGTTGAATAGAATTATTAGATAATTATTTGCTTTTATGTTTAATATAAATATTAGGGCATTCTGTGNAAAACACAGCATTTTTTCTTTTTTTTAGTAAGGCCATAGATCAGAATATATTTACCCTTTCTATCACAGATTAAAAGAAAAAATAGTAATTCTTTACTGAAACCAGCTGAAATGTATTACTCTAGGTAAAGAAAGCTCCTAGCACTATTTTATATTAGGAAGCACTGCTTGAAAAAGAAAGTATTGGAAGTCATGATCTTTGGATTTAAATGAAGGCAGTAAGGCATTATTATCACAGACACTAGATTTTTTTTGGTCTGTTGAATAGAATTATTAGATAATTATTTGCTTTTATGTTTAATATAAATATTAGGGCATTCTGTGAATAATATTGTAATTTTCTGTTTCATAGTGATAATATCTGCTCCTCAGGACTCAGGATCTTTCCACATAGATACTGGTACTTCTAAAAAGGGAGAAGTTTTATCCTGTACACAATTTCCCAGACAAGAAAAAGGAGAAAAGCACTTGACTGTAGTTACACACAATTACTGTATAGTTATACAGTAAGCCAGGAATTGAATTCACAAGATTTGATTCCTGTGCTTTTAACTGCAAAACCATACCAACATCACCTCTTTGATGAAAAACAAAAATGGTTCACAGTAAGATGGGAAATTTGTGCCTTAATAGTATAAAAAAAATACACCGCATCTTTCCTAGATGTACAGAATGTTCTTCTATGTTTTATATCTCTACCATATGCTCTAACTCAAACAGAAAACAACTCAAGCAAGGAACAGAACTCTTTAAGGAGAATAGTGATATAGCATGACCAGGGTTGAGCACCTCTGTATGTTCTCTGTTAAAAACCAGGTCGTATCTGACATATTTAGCAAAGACTACCACCTGAATTAAACCAACAGTACTTAAGTAGCCATAATCCAGATACAAAAAAAAAAAAAAAAAACCAATCACAAAAATTAGGCCAAAGACTTTGTTTTGAACCATGAAATAGATGTCAAGTTGATGTCTTGCTGCAGAGGACAAACTTTTGAGGCCTCTTATTGCAATATTTGAGAGGAGGCCAGCAATGTGTTGAGATAAAGAATCAAGAGAGAAATGCAAACGCATTACTTAATTTCAGCTGGGGACAACCCTTCCAAATGGAAACCAACTGATCAAATCCTACGAGGACCAATATCACCACGATGTGCAGAAAAACAGCACATTAATGCAACAAAATGATCTACACAGTCAGTTCAATCCACTGAACCAAATTCAATATAAATATATCTCAAAGCTGGGAATTGGTTATACTAAGAGCTTTTAGTGAGGTAAGACAAAGGAGATGAAGGAAAGAACTAGATGCCAGCCTTTGCGTACCTTTTGGAAAAATCACTCCATTATTTAATGATTCTCCATCTACAAATCTGCTCCATCCCTAAGATGCAGGAAAAACTAAAATTATACTAACTGTTCTCACACTTCTAGTAATAAGTTTGAAATTGCAACTATTATTGGCTTAGACTCTGAGTCCTACACAAAAACATATAACAAAGCATTCCTATATGGAGTAAATGCTGTGAAAATTTCTAAATAAAAGAAGAAAAATTGCCTTTGTATTCAGTTTAAATAATGCACTTAAATCTTATTCTTTACAAAAAAGAAAAAAGTTTTAAAATATTTCAAACTCAACTGCAAAAACTGGGATTATTTTTAGCAAATATATTCAAACATTTCTATTTTCTCTCAGGAAATATTTCTCAAAGGGAGTTTATGAAAAATAAATATTCTAACATATGTGGACATGCACAGGTATGGTGTCAGCAGTGGGATTAGAAGCATTCCCTGAGCTTATCTTAACAGCTCCAGTGATACATTCTTTCCTTTGCTAGTAGGCAACTTTGAATTCCCCTTCTGTATTTCATTCCATCAGTAGCCTGCACAGGTTTCATCTCATTTCAGAGGACTAAATTTAAGGGCTTAGATTTACTGGCAAATATTATTTTAGGCATTATTTTAGTCTTTCATTTTTAGGCATACACTAAACAAATAATTTCTGATTTCCACATTAGAGAGCAAGTAGGAAGTATAGTGAGAGAAAAAAAGACACAAGAGAACAATCAGAATAATCTTTTTTTCTAATTAGCTAATGCAAATGAACTAGCTCTATTTACTCTCTTGAAATGTTTTATGACAACTGTCCTTTCCCCACCTTTTCTTCCTGAAAGAAAAATCACATAAGGTGTTTCTAGAGAGAGGTGCTGTTAGGCTTCGTGCACAAATTAAAGTGAATTTGTGGGAGATGAGAAATGAGTGTGGGAGATGAGAAATGAAGGCAGCTCCTTTTGACTATGTAAGAACCAGAATGTAGGAACTACTGAAGACAAATACCGATTCTTGCCTTTCTCTTTTTGATTTTGAAGTGACTACAAGTGACCTTTGAGACTGATAGATGGAAGGTCAGGCAGAGTCTCACTGGTTGCCCAGAAAGCTGCTTCTCTATTTCCAGGACCAAAGCCTTGCTGCCTCGTGTGTAAAATGGGAACACTATGTTTGGCACCACAAAGCTATTGTAAGGATTGGAAATGACGATGCACCTAAATTTCAAACTGATGGCTGGTGCAAACATGAATTCAACAAGCACTAGCTACTGGTGATTATCAGTCAGATTACATTCTGGGTTTTTTGCGGTTGTTATATTAAACTCCCTAAACTGTTCTAAATGTGACAAAAGAGAACATTCTTTTTTTTTTTTTTGTCCTTTTTGAGATCAGTCACACCGCGCTCAGCCAGTGAGCGCACCGGCCATCCCTATGTAGGATCCGAACCTGTGGCGGGAGCGCTGCTGCGCTCCCAGTGCTGCACTCTCCCGTAATCTCAACAGATATTAATTTAGGATATTCTAGGTACAAGGCAAGATGTTAGCAGCTGTGGGGACACCCAGGTGAAATGAGACACTGTCCCTGCCCCCAGTCCGTCAGCCTTATTGACTAAGAATGGAAGTGTGTTTAGACTTTCTGGTGCTTCATGTAGTAGTTGTGAGGTTCCCAGCACTCCCTTAATCTATCTGGGGCCCACTCTGGTCTGTTGTGAGAAGAAGATGTGTTAGACTCTGAGGTGGAACAGGAGCACAACAGAACCAGTTACCCAGGCTGTGGTTTAGAAACATTGCCCATTAACTTCACTTGATACCTACTGAAGGAAATAGTTTGGGCTTTTGGCTAAATTTGGGGGAGACATCTCTTTTTATTATCACAAAGTGAGCACCCTTATGTGGAACATTCATTTTTCTATACTTATGGAAAGAATAGGCTAACTATCAATAAATTTATGCTATGGAATTCATTTTAATTTTTTCATGAGAAACTATCAAAAGTAAGTTGATGGAATGATAAAACATTTAAATGTATTGAAAAGACAATCTTGTCTTTGGAAATATCTGGTAGGCGTTGATCCAGTAAGTCTGCCAACTATGCTTTGAGGAAATGCTCTTGTTCTAGGCCACTTTTATTCCCATATGACTTATCATGGAAGAGCCTGGCACAAGGTAGGCACTTGAGAAATAGTGGCCAACTTTATAATCAATTATACTGCTGTCTAGGTTGGCCTATTTTGTAATCGCCTAAAATTTTCTGTAAACAAAACCACCTCATTTCAATTTAATAAAAATTTACTGAGCATGGCAGCATGGCAAAGCATCAGAATTCCAAGTGTCACAAGTGAGGACCTCTGAAGGGCTCTAGCATTGCTGACACAAAATGCATTTGCCAAATGGTACTTAGGAAAGCCTGCCTACGGCCAGGTTATTTAGCCAAAGGCCTTAGAAGAGGTGATACATAGGACACCGTAACTGTCATGAAAAGTGACTTGCAAATCCATGTTTAGTAAGTGTGGGCAGAGCAGTTGTTCAAGAGTCAGGACTCTTCTGTAAGCAGTGGACAAGACTGATGACATTAGCAGTCTTGTCCACAAACCAAAGCTATTGATGGGAGTAAGTAAATGTTGATACCCATTTATTAATACCTGTTTAACAAGGGGCACTGCAATGAAAGAAAGTCTCAGATAAATACTGGGGCATATTTTAGTGAACAGAAAATTTGCATGCTAAACTGTTTATTTATGCAGGTTATAATATCTCTTCTGACAGTTTATGAGACCAGATTAGATAAATACTGGGGCATATTTTAGTGAACAGAAAAATTACATGCTAAACTGTTTATTTATGCAGGTTATAATATCTCTTCTGACAGTTTATGAGACCAGATTTAATACTCAATTTTCCACAATAAGGACAGAGATCGTCTCAGCGGTTCTATTCTCTTTTAGCAAGATGTCACTCTCTGCTCTCAACTAATATTTGGCCATATCTATTCTCACAGGACAAAACAGACTGGTTTGTGTATTTCCATTTTATCTTCACTGACTACCATTGAATGGAGGATCAAAGGGCAATGGAATGCTTGAAATGAGAGTGATATTAAAGCATTTGACCACCAGTGCAGTTATAGCTTTCCATAAATACAATCATAAAGTTGAATAACATTTTTCTCTAAATAAACCAAATTGTATGTCATAAAACTGCTTACCACTTTATTGAACCATTCTCCACTTTCCAAACATCTATTAATTAAAAAACAAGTTATTCCTCTTGGTTTGATGTGTCTACCAGAAGTTGACATAGGGACCTGCCCTAAACTTCTCCAATGACATCTCCTATTAAATGGATACTCATTATGTCTGAGGTTTCTGGCACTTTGTTGAAATAAGATGATAACTGTGTGAGCTGTCCCTTTGTCATGGCCAGGTAGCACTTGGATAGTAGCTCTTCCCACATGGGTTGGGCCCTTTTATCCACTTCAGACCTAATCACTCCTGAGGAGCAGCTGTATGCCCACAGAGACCTGTAGCCACCTCTGCTTCTGCCTTGGTTTGCCCAGTGGCTGCCTTTGACCCAGCAACACTCCAGTGTCACCACCACCAAGCAGTATTAGTAGGTGACTTAGTGTTTCCATGAAAAGATAATTTCTACCTACCAACCAGTATTGATGCATGTCAATATTTAACAACCAGTACAACTATTCTGGGTGTATAACAGCTGAACATCAGCCTTGCCTAATATTCTCCAGATAGGACAAAGAAAACCAAACACTGGACCGTAAACACCAGAAGGCATGAGATTAATGAACAAAAAAACCTTAGAAAGACCTAATCCAGCCTGGGAGTACTATAGACATGAATGTAGAGGATGAGAGGGACTTTGCAGAAAGTCATCAGAAGCACAACTGCGTAAACACCAGAAGGCATGAGATTAATGAACAAAAAACCTTAGAAAGACCTAATCCAGCCTGGGAGAACTATAGACATGAATGTAGAGGATGAGAGGGACTTTGCAGAAAGTCATCAGAAGCACAACTGCATCTCCTCCTACCAATTCAGCTCTTTACTTAGACCATGATGCCTCTAATTGGCTTTAACAGGAATGCTTTGAGCCAGAATCTGCAGGCTGCCATTCTAAGTAGAGAGCGGAGGGTGGGAAAGATGATAGAAAATCCAGGAAGCTAACAAACAGCAAGAAATTGGTGGGATTCTTTCTCTTTCATCTGACACTGTGTCTGCTGACAAGAGAAAACCAAGAGTGTGGAACTTGCAAGATAAGAACCCAAACACCCTTTAGATTGCCAATATGAGCATCATTCTTTTTGTTGCCAGTGTCCTATTTACATTAAGTATCCACTGCTTTCAAAAACAATCCCAAACATCATGCAGACTCCAAAGGCAATGTTCGTGCTGCTGTTCCTAAAGTTGCTTAAGGAAAAAGCAGTTTCTTTTGTCCTGGGTACGTAGCGCTTTAGGCTGCAGTTCGAGAAATTAAATGTTCAAGGCCTATGGTGCTTTCAGTTCTATTTGGAAAAGGACACAGACCTGGCATTTGGAAAGCATTTGCTCTCCATTAAACTTACCGAACCTTGACAAACCAGAGGGGCCAAGAATTAGTCTGCCACTGGCCAAGGCTGGGCTTTCCAAAACCGATAACAACAATAAAAACAATAACACTGCTTTTTACAATCTTCAATGGGATACTGTCAATTTTTAACCCCAAAGGACCTCACAATCTGAGAAGAATCTCCAGATTTGTTTTGCAGGATAAAAAGAAAATGTTTGACCAAAGTCTCCTGTTTTGTTGCTTCTTGCTCAGAACTGCCCTTTTAGCCACAGAACAAAATGTGAAAGTGTCCCCACCTCACCTTGACTCTCTGTTGGAGAAAATTTACTAAGATGACATTCAAGGACTGGAGAGGATGTAGGAGAAGTGAGTGGTCATGAGGTCAGCAGTGTTCCCCTGGCTAAATGTCAAGTCTCTGTATTCTAATCCCCTAAACTGTTAACCGTTAACGCCAGTCTAGTCCCTTTGGCCTTGACCGCATCTAACCTCCATTCATTAGCACAAACAACAAAATTTAGTGGGGAAGAGATTTTCCCTTTCTCTGGCTTAAAACACAACTAAAGTCATGATGTACGAAACATTTGATTGGCTCTAGTAATTAATACCATCAACTAGCTTGCGTGATTCTCTATTTGGGAACAGAAAATGGGATTTAGGTAGTTTGGAAGCCAAGTATAGGACTCTTCACTTCTAGTCCTACATTTTCACTACTAACTGACATGGCCCACACTAGATGACAATTCAAATCATGTCCAATTTGTTGGGTTTCAAAATTTCACTCTCCATCCCTGACATGTACAGCAATAAGTAGAGCCACAATAATAGCTCTTTAAGTGAATCAACTCCCACTATAAACCTTGCTAAGACAATACAAGCAACAATGAGTCTCAACTCTCAGCAGTGAATGCAGGCAGGCTGGTGAATATTAGTGAAAGCCAGACATCCCCTAACCTCAGTTAAGCCATTTCAGCATCTAACACTAATCAAGGCAGGTCAAGAATTTGCCAAGCATGAGGCTTACACATTCTATCCATCGGCCAGACATCCCCTAACCTCAGTTAAGCCATTTCAGCAACTAACACTAATCAAGGCAGGTCAAGAATTTGCCAAGCATGAGGCTTACACATTCTATCCATCTTGACAAGCAACAATGAGTCTCAACTCTCAGCAGTGAATGCAGGCAGGCTGGTGAATATTAGTGAAGGCCAGACATCCCCTAACCTCAGTTAAGCCATTTCAGCATCTAACACTAATCAAGGCAGGTCAAGAATTTGCCAAGCATGAGGCTTACACATTCTATCCATCTTGTGTACCTCAAGATGAGAGACAAAGTAGAAGAGATACAGCCAAAAGGAGAGAGATGAAGAAGAAAAAAAAACAACAACTGGACAATCACCGACTAAATAATAGAGCTTTCTGGGCCAGGAATCACCTTGGCAAGTCCTTTCTTGGAGACTCTAATTCTTCAAGCAAGGCTGCCAACCATGTACCCCAGTCGCCCACAAATGACATCTTTGGAGTGGAAATCCCAGCTGTATACATTTTATTCTCCTACCAGTGCTTCATGTTTTCCAAACTTTTTCTTTTTCTCCTTGTGGTTGCCCAGACCAATTCATGTGCTTATTGGCATGTTATGAAACATGGAAACAATTAGAGACCACATTCTAGGGCAGGGAATGACTCACTACAGTATCAATGAACTACGCAGAACTTGAGAGGATTTGGCAATAAAGATGGAAACTGTGGAATAAAACCCACTAACAGTATCTCATATCACACAGTCCATTCTATGACAACTTTAAATTGATCTGTGTGTTTCAGGCAGCAATCACATTTTACCTTCAAAATCCCCAGCTTTTAGTCTTATTTTTTATTTTATTTATTTATTTTTATATATACCCTAATGAAACTCATATGAAATATGCCACTTATACTTTTTTCTTCAGCGTTGATAACTGAATGTATATACCATGCAAATAATCTTTTCAGTCAAGTTTGGAATTCTTTCAAGGCCACATTTGAAGGGAACCGATAGTATTTGAAAATCAAATACCTTAAGTTTTCAAATGAGCAATTTAAGTCCGAAGTCACACTTCACAAGTGTAAAGGCTTTTTTAGCTGGGCAAATGCTAAGAATGGCCAGTTCTCTACAAAGAGGCCAGTGCAACTTCTACCACATGTTAATGAACCCAGGAGCCTTTTGCCTCAGAGAGCTGTTCTAACTCAGCAAAGGTCACCAGCCCTGCTGAGAAGCCTCAGGCCTGAGTGACAAGGCTGGAGTGAACCAGGCCTAGGCAAACAGAAAGCTTGAAAACAGAGACTGGCTCTAAGGAGAGAGGTCCCCAGCATCATCAAATAAATAAGAAAGGGGAGGGGGAATGAAAAATCGGACAAAAAGGAACTGTGGTGTCAGGAACATATTATCTTCAGTGACAATTATCGCTACATGTGACCCAAATCTATATTATTCACAATATGGTATTCTATTTCTTCAAAATATGGTTGCAGTGAAAGTAGCAGCCAGATGTTCTATTTGGTCTATTTGCAGACAGATTAACAAGCTCCCTGGGCCTGTCTTGGGGGAGAGAAAGTGCAAAAGCATCCCATGGTCTGAGCTCCACTCTCCTTTTGACCAAAATGCATGGGTGTGCTATGCTGGGAACAGAGGGCAGAATTAACCATGCGAGTGATTCTGTGAGGCTGGTCAGGATTCACTGTTCACCACCAAGAAACAAACTCGTTTCATTTGGGAACAAAAATTAAATTATTTGGAGGCCAGCTTAGAAGAAACTGAAGTTGTAATGGTAAAGCCTCCAACCTCTTTTCCAAACAGTAGTAATAGCTGAGATTCATTGAGTCACCATGCCATACTCCTTATGTCAGCCAATACCCACGATGACTATGCCACGTAACCCAAAAAGTAGAAATGAGACTTAGAGGTGTCAAGTAAACTTGCTCACTGTCATATAGATGTTAAGCACTAGAGCTGGAATCCGAACCCAGATGTTTGACTGTAAAGCATCCCTCCCTGGAACTATGTCATGTAGCTGCTGCTCTCTCTGATGGTGGTGTCCCCAGCCAGCCTTGGGGAGTATCATGCTCTCTCCTTTCCTTCTTCTCTCTCTGCCACCCCAAGTCTACAGTCAACAGGCATTCCCACATACTTCTAATTCATAGAAGTGTTTACACACACACACACATATACACACACATTTTTCATATACCATGGGGATGTGTGTTATTTCAAGAACCTGAGCCTTCACCTAAGTAATAAAATTTCAGGCTCCAACCCTTGTTTAAACTACCTGGACCACCTCCCTTTATAAAGGAGATGACAGGCACTTCCTAAGTAGAGCCAGGCTAGTTCAAATGTCTGCTTTGAAGTTGGCTGCTGGGAACTGAGAATTCACTGAGTCCCCAGGTCAGCCCACAGAACCCACAATGTTCCTCAAGTATGGAACTGTATATTTCACTAACAACTAACCACTATGTATAACATTGTTTTTATAGTGAAATTCAAGTTCTTGTCTGAGACTCCAGGAATGCCTCCCCCCTTTTTCCTGCTACCTTAGGTGAAAGAGCAACTGGACAGGGAAGGGGTAAGGTGGGAATGATGTGAGGGAGGAAGATGAAAGAGCAGGTGAGATCACTGAGGGCACCAGTGCTGCGTTAAATCTCTCCATGACATTTGGTCATTCATTCCCAAGTGTTCTAGACTGGGGAACAAAGGGCTTTGGGGCCTTGGAGGTCAAGGCACATTTGTATTGTCAGACTGATGATGATTGAGACTTCCCAACTGCCTACTGGCTTATGCAGGTCATTGCCACTGTGGGTACAGGTTGAACCACCGCAGCATGAAAATCACAAGACAGCATTTTAATTGGCCTCCTTAGGCCATTTAACAAAGGAGAAAGCTAACTTGCAAGAGCAAAGAGTAATTAATGAAGGGAGCAAACAGAGGTTCATTTAGTAACTTCCAAATAAGTTCCTCTGTCTGAGGAGGGGTGGAAAAGGTAGCCTGCAACAGAAAGATAAAATGTAGGTATTTAAGTCACAATGCCTTCTGCCAAGCACTGCTCATTACCATCAGATGTTGCAGTGGCAGAGGGGCCAGTTAGAACTAACTTTATTATTAGAAGCAATTAGGGAGAAAAGGGGCAGAATTTCATTTGGTTATTTCAAAACAAGTTTCTGTGCACAGTTTAATGAAGGCCTGCAGTGTCAAGATAAAAATGTGTGTTTTACTGAAAACAGCTTTTGCAAATGACTGCTTGTTACCAGCCGGTATCTCCAGGCTGAGCAGACCATGTAGCTTGGATTTACATGCCTGCCGTAATATAATAGTTCAGCTGTCTCAGCTTCACAGACGTGCTAACAGGCAGTATGGCCTGATGGTGAAGCATGTGTGTTGTGGGGACAAAATGTCTGCCTTTAATTCATATTCCTGGCTTTAGTAGCTGAACGACCTTGGGTGACTGTCTGCAATTTTCTAGGCCTTGGTTTACTCATATGTAAAGTGGAGATCATAGTAGTGTTCATATCACAGGGTGGTTGTGAAATATCAATGCACCTAATATGCTAGACATTGTTATTAACTTTTATATTCAAGGATCATTTGGGAGGGGGGCTTGTTTTTAAAGAAAGTGCTTTCTGTGTAGGGGTTGTCCTGAGTACATGGATCCATTTACATCTTTTGAATGGGGTTTGCATAGATATTTGTCCTCAGAGTCAGAGCTGTTTTAATCAAAATTCATTTCAGGCAATATTTCAACATTTTTATAGAGTTCAGGTGCTTTGAAAAGATCTGACTGCTTTTTACGTTTGCTAAACCTTTGATTTCCCACCCTTAAGGTAACAGTTCTGGCTTTTTAATATGTTCCTATGTCTCAGCTTTTCCCTTATAAAACTCCTGGGCAGCCTTTAATTCTTCCCTCATACACACACCTGGGCTAAGAGAAACTGCCGGGTGTTGAACTTAGAAGAACATTTAAAGAAACTCAACTGTCACACGATAAATGGAAAACTGAGATTTGGCTTCCCTTTAAATACCCTTGTTGAGACCACTGTGACTACAGTGAAAGAGACATCTCACCTGTGGTTTCAAACCCTGCCCTAAGGGCTGGCTGTTCAGCTCAGGTTGTTAGAGCACAGCCTTGTAACTCCAAGGTCATGGGTCTGGATCCCCCTACCAACCAGCCACCAAAAAGAAAAACGATTCAAACCCTGCCTTGAACGTCCCCACCCCTTCAGTGAGAGTATGTGCTATCTTCAGTGATTTTTTTGTTTGTTTGTTTCAGAGACCTCTTCATTAAGTTCTCAAGGTTAAAGATTGATTTTCATCGCCAAAAAGAAAAACGATTCAAACCCTGCCTTGAACGTCCCCACCCCTTCAGTGAGAGTATGTGCTATCTTCAGTGATTTTTTTTGTTTGTTTGTTTGTTTCAGAGACCTCTTCATTAAGTTCTCAAGGTTAAAGATTGATTTTCATCAGATGGCTACAGTATTAGCACATGCACTCGGGAATACGGCACAATGCTTACCCATTATGTTATAGTTTTCCAAATCAACAGCACTTAACTAATGTGCCGTGCAACATAATATTGGACCCAGATGATGAATAAAATCCTTTCTTGGACCTTAACAAGCATTGACTTCGTTATTAAAATTATTCATTTTGGAGAAGTCTAAACTAGCAAAATACCCTCTACCCGCTGTTTTCTCAGCCGTGTTTTAAGCCACATCATTTTTCTGTCTGCCCTGACTTAACTTATGCTAATTTGAATAATTTAAGAGCCTCTTTCANACCAAAAAGAAAAACGATTCAAACCCTGCCTTGAACGTCCCCACCCCTTCAGTGAGAGTATGTGCTATCTTCAGTGATTTTTTTGTTTGTTTGTTTCAGAGACCTCTTCATTAAGTTCTCAAGGTTAAAGATTGATTTTCATCAGATGGCTACAGTATTAGCACATGCACTCGGGAATACGGCACAATGCTTACCCATTATGTTATAGTTTTCCAAATCAACAGCACTTAACTAATGTGCCGTGCAACATAATATTGGACCCAGATGATGAATAAAATCCTTTCTTGGACCTTAACAAGCATTGACTTCGTTATTAAAATTATTCATTTTGGAGAAGTCTAAACTAGCAAAATACCCTCTACCCGCTGTTTTCTCAGCCGTGTTTTAAGCCACATCATTTTTCTGTCTGCCCTGACTTAACTTATGCTAATTTGAATAATTTAAGAGCCTCTTTCACGGAATTTTAGCTCTTATAATACAGGTTGTGAGAATGAAAAAGTTGAAAATACTGAGAAGTACGTATTGTTAGGATTTTTCCCAAAGCCTGTGGGTTCTTGTTTAATGTGAGTTTTAGAAAAACATTCAAGCTAATATTTATTTTCTCTAACCATGTTGTCTAATTCCTTGAATATTACTTTTTTCATTTTAGCAATCATACACATCATAACACGGGAGAATTTCTATTCTGAAGAGACCCAGAAGAGTTTTAAAGAATGGTTTAATCAGAGTTGGGGATGCCCATTTGTAATTAGGGTCTGTTAGAAAGTTAAGTCTTAGGGAAAGGTTAGATTCTGAACAGAGTAACATATGCAACGTAGGGACTCTCCGAGGGAAGATATTTAGGAGGGAAGAGGTGGACATTTCTTCTTACCCTGGATCTTTCTTCTAGCTTTGTCATCATGACAACTGTGGCACTCCGTTGTTCCCATATCATTCTCCAAAAGTCCCCAAACGTTTCGGGGAGAGATCCCTGTGTTGCAATGTAGGCGTTTTGTTTCCTATAGCCATCTATGTAGTTGGCATTCACATAATCACTTCCTGGGATGCCTGTAAGACAAGGAGTGTTACTCAACTGGGTGAACTTATCACAAGAGGAAACAGCCTGGGACACAACTTAACTGCGATGCTATGTTATTATGCACACTGTGCTAGAGGAGTTTGGGTTTTAAGCAAGATTCAAAACAGGTCCTATTAGAATCATCATGCTAAAAAATGCAACATTCAAAGTGTCAGTTCTTTATATAATATGACCAAAAAAGAAAAATACAACAGATAGTCATTAGGATGTCTTTTCTCTCTTAGTTTGTCTGTTTTCTCTACTGAACCAACAAAAAATAGTTTGCAAAAAGTGAGAAGCAATCTGGTCACGTTCCTCACTTATGTTCTTCCTCATTCCTAGATTAAAAAATAAAAGTGTGCCTGAGTCTGAAAATGCAATATAGGATGGAACACGTCACACTAGTGAAAAATTCTTTGCAGATTTAGCTGACAGGAAACTCACATATAAAATCGTTTATTCCTTACAACAACTCTATGATGGAAGTCCTGTCATGATCATCCTTTCATAAAGGAGGAACCTGAGGTGCACAGAGGTTAAAAAAATTTGGCCAAGTTGCTGGAGTTGAGTTTAATCCCAGGCGGTCTGTCTGCCATGTCTGTGCCTTAACCTCCATAGAGACTGCCCCTCATTTAAACCTCACAGGGGTTGGTTGCCGTAAGTAGCACATGACCCTCCCCCCTTGGACTGGGACAACTGCCTCCTAACTCACTGTCCCATGTCTACTTTAGTCTTCTCCAGTCTGCTCTCCATCTAGCATGAGAACAATTTTTAAAAGTACATTTCAGACACTATAACTCTTCTTCAAACCCAACAATGGCTTTCCCTTCTACTTCCAAGCTCTCAACATTGCCTCCAGAGCTCCGCACTTCCCACACCCCACCCACTCTGCTCCCCTCTGCTCCTTCTAAGCTCTAGCCCCTTGCCTGCTTCAGTTGTTAGAAAACACGTTTCCCACCTCAGCACCATCATGTCCTAGCTCACATTCTGTCTCATTCCCATCACAAATCGCTCAGCTTCTGTCTCAGGAGGCTGGTTTTTGAGTACCCTGGGGCCTCCAAACTCCCTTGAAAACTCTTTGCACTACTTATTCCAGGCTTTGATTACAAATTTGTTTGTTAACTTGTTTACTGCCTGTTTTGACCACTAGACTCTGTCTCTTTTTACTTACTACCCTTAGTGACAAAGTTGCCCCAGTTCCAACATTTAGTAAGTAGTGGAGCTGTAATTTAATGTAAATATTCTGAAATAAAGTCTATCTTCCTTCAGCACCATGCCTTTAAGAAGGATACGGGCAAATTTGAGCTTCTTCCAAGGAGAGTGTTCAGAGTGATTAAAAAAATCAAAGCTATTCCATATGAGAAAGGAATACATATTATAGCCTAGCAGAGGAAAAAGGTAGGAGTTGGGGATGAGAGTGGCCTCTAAGTATCTGAAGAGAGATTTAGATTTACTATGTTAAGACCCAACTTTTCAATTCTGAAGGATGTAACTACAGACAGATGAGTTTCATCTCCAATACAAAAAAGCATTTTCAAATAGAATCAAAAAGGGAATAGGTTTCCTTGAGAGGTAGTGAGTTGCCTACTCCTGGAGGGAAACAAGCACTTTACAGGGATATCAGTGTGATATAAGAGGTCATACTAGAACCTGTGCATGGACCCTCCTAGCCTTCGGATAATATGAGCTCTGGAATTATGGGAAAAAATGTTTTTTTTTT
>NW_007727876.1:21571-25497 GCF_000696425.1 Galeopterus variegatus | reverse complement strand
GCCAAGAATAAACCCATTTTATAATACAGAAAAAGTCCACTTTTGTAATTTTAATTTATCATTTAACATTAAAGAATTGATAAAAAAGGATTCTTTTTTTTTTTTCCTTTTTGGCTTTTTTACTGACCGGTAACGGGATCGCAACCCTCGATGTTGAGCCCGCACTGCGCTCAGCCAGTGAGCGGGAACCGGTCTCCACATGGGATCCGAACCCTCGGCGGGAGCACTGCCACGCTCCCAAGCAGCGCACTCTCCAGTGCGCCACCGGGCCGGCCCTAAAAAAGGATTCTGGCTAAGGTCCTTACTTAGCTGCCAATATACAAAAAACTTTTTTTTCCAAGAATATTCAGAATGGAGAAATCTAGGTTAAATGACTCAGAAAATGCATCACTGGGCACTGTGCCATTTTCCCCCTTATCAAGAATAACATATGTGTCTGAACAATGCATTTGAGGACATGCAGGAGATGCACGTGAGAATCACCCCCAAAGGAAAGGAATCAGATCCATCCAACTCTCTTTGCTTAAATTTAAACCAGTTATTATGTAATGAACTGGTGTTTTGGACATACTGCACAGGTTTGAATAATAAATTTTTTTTTTTGAATGGTGATGGGTTGTTACTGAATAATTCTTGTACCTCGCAGGGACAAGAATACAAAAATTCTGCCTGAAAACTATGAGGCACCTGAAATCAATACAAATGTTTTAAGGATGTGGGACTTCATATTCTGAAAAGACAAAATTAAAAACAAAATATTAATGCCTCGTAAAGCGTATTATGAGGCCAATGTTTTACATCCTGAAAATAATGCTGAGGCTCTTCTTCTATTTTGACACTTGTCTGTAAATAGGCAGTACCTGGAATGAAAGCCTCCTTCTAGCAATCCCTTTACCCACTCTGGCAAAAAGACATTTTAGGTAAGTTCTCTCACATCTTCTTTGCAAGTGAAGAAATGAGAGGTGACTATATTCTCCAGAAGCTCTAAGATCGAAAGAGTCCTATATTCATATGGCCTAACAGAGGAGGCTCTGCAGAAAGGTCAATGAGAAAAGATTATAGAAAAGGTGTTGCTTGTCCTAAAATACAAACCCCACACTGAAAGCTAAAGTGAAGCAACAGTCTGTTTCAAGTAGATGAGACCCCAGTTTTCAATGTGCCATATTTAGAAAGATTTTTCCACCAACCCTATGAAAATACAAAATACGCTGGTTATCCAAATGTTTTGGTGCCACAAAATGCTTCTTCAGTAGCTCTTGGTTAGGACATTTCTGCTGAGAGGCTGGATTTATAAAATTCTTTCACTTTTTTGGGGGTGACCTTCTCCAAGTAATGCATATTTGTTTATTTAACTTTCAATTCCCTGCCCTATCCAGAAAATGATTTGCATCTGCTAATGCAACACTAATCAGAGTGCACTACTAATCCAAGAGAAGTGTGTGAGAATTAATTGAATTCCTCTGGGGCTATGATGGATGGAAATCTAACTTAAAATGCAGTAATGAAAGAGCATAGAATTACTATAAATTAGCTGATCGCTTTTATTTTTTGGAGTCAAGGAGATCTTCTAAAACCATAAGAGTGTTTGGTTTGTTTTTTTGTTTTGTTTTGTTTTTGGTAGAACGAGGAATTATTAAAAACAACAGGAGCATGACAATGAGGTCGGCCTTCTGCTCACCATAGGCAAAATCTTAGGACAGATTGGACCTGCTGTAGGAACCGTCTCTTGAGGTCAGTGGGTCTTAAAGCCATTGCTCAAGAAAAGTAGCTTGGCTTTAAGACCTGCTCTTTCCTAGGAGGCCAAGGCTTTACTGCATTTAAAAATGTGGGTAGGTTTTCATAATTTCTCATGTATTGTTTCATGTGTACTCTCCGATTAATAATCATGTAAACAGTCCAACACCATAAATAACTGTTTATCTTTCTAATGTTATACATGAGAAACCTGAGGCTAGATCTTCTGACTTCATATTATACCAATACAACCTGACTTCTGCATTATAGTGAATTTCATCAGTTAATAGACTGTTCTTTCCTATGGCACTTAAAAATAATACAGGCTTTATACTGAGTTTTTGTGTTTTGGGCTAACTAAACCTGGAGCTGTAAACTCAAGCCTTTAAAACTAAAACCTGTGATGAGGTGAACGACTGGTAGAGCTATGCTTCTGTGTGCCTCATGCACAACAAGCCACAGCAAACAGTAATTTGAACAGAATGAGGCAAGTTTTAGGCTCTCATTTTATTTGCTGATAATTGCTAGTTACAGTTTTCAGTGGAAAAATAAGCCTGAGCAGGGGCTTTGGTCTTAACCATTCTCTTAATTGTCTGCAACACTCTGGAAACTATTGTGAGCTCAAGATGCAAGGACAAAGCCCTTTTTCCTTCATCTAAGCATAGATGAAGGATTGGGAGGACAGGGCTTCATGACACTGTTTCTGCATGTGTTTGAATAACAACAGAAGGAGAAGAATCCTTCCATGGAAAGATGAAGCTACTCTGCTCGAAAGAATATTCATGATGAATAATTAATTGCTGAGGAATGCTTTAAAACCATGAAAGCATGTTGTAATGTCAAAAAATATACTATCTGAGTTTTGTCATGGCAGGGTTAAAATAAGGTTTTTTTCCTGTTGATGCGAGGAGGACTAATTAGGCCATATGGCTTTCTTAGAAATAACAATAAACACCTGACTTGTGGATTAGATTTTTTTGGGTCAGAAGATAATTTGATTTGAAAAGATTCTCTTGTTGAAGGGGTGTTTACGATTATAAAAGGTTTATAATAAAGCCTTATGCCCTGATGTTAAGTAGGACCCAAAATAGTATATCAATTATTTTGTCAATGTGAAATTAAGTAATCATAAAGGGAATTTTCCACTTTTGCCTCACATCACACTGTATGGAGTCATGTGGGCATTCTAAAGTCTTGGGACAATACTAAGCACTTGCTAAGAATTTAGAGAAACTGGCCAGAAAACCTGGACTCTTGTCTAGGGCTGCTGGTGGTTTGCTCTTTCACATTTGGCCGGTTATTCAACTTGTCCAGACCTATGATTGCTTATCTGCTAAACAAGGCCTGTTGGACAAATTGATTCCCTTAAGTCCTTTTGAGTTCTAAAATAAGATGTGTCTGAGTGGTATTCTTAACCTTCTTGGTTTTGAAAATCTCTGAAGTTATTTTGAGACAATTAGAGGCTTTGTTTCTCTCATTAGATAGGAACATGCTCTGATGCTCTTTCAAGCTGATTCCTATCACTTCTACCTCTGATGTGCTGAGATGAGATTTTTTAGTGAGACTGATATACTTCAGATCTTGATTGGAGCGTGGTGGGGTAAAAAAATAAACAAAATAAAAAACAAGAGGAAGTGGTGGTCTGCAGCTAGCAGGCAGTCTATTCATGGAAAGAAGCTTTCTGTGGAGTTTAGGAAGTGACAGTGAGGGAGGGGCAGAGGGACAGAATCCCATCCATGACCCCAATGGACACACAGCTGCTGCACTACAGAGTGCAGAAGGACATTCAGCTGGGTGCTCACTCTGCTCCCAGGTGCTTTGATTTCCTTGACGTTCTACAAATCCTTAATGAAATGAGGTTTGTGTCAAAAAGAAATTTTTTGCTTAACCTGTTTAGTCCCTGTTGTAAGACAGAAATACTCAAGACCCAATAGACCACAAAAGCTTCCTTTTATTTAGTAAATAATGTCCCTTCCTCCACTCCAACACACAAATAAAAAAAACCCAAAAAACTAACAACGAATGCCATTTTTATAACCCACAATGCAGGAAAATGTTTACATTGTTGACACTAGTAAAATCTGAAAAGAGAAAATAGAAAAACAAAATTCAATAATAATTTCCGAGTAAGTTACTTAATCCCAAAGGATACTTCTTTCCCCTTCACTTGTATCATGGAAGCCACCCATGGC
>NW_007727876.1:21283-21526 GCF_000696425.1 Galeopterus variegatus | reverse complement strand
GATTGGCTTTCTGAGAACGGGAGTAAAGAAAAAACAATACAACCACCCATCCCTTAAAAATGCTTTTTCTCTTTTCCAGGTAAGAAACATTAGCAGGCATAGGCTAAGGTAGGAGCTGGGGAACCGCGAATCCCTACACCACTTTCCCCACTACATGCAAGAGAAAGATGCCATTTAAACAGCCCCAATTAGATGTATATTTTGCAAATATTTTCTCCCACTCTGTTGGTGGTCTTTTAACTC
>NW_007727876.1:7655-19958 GCF_000696425.1 Galeopterus variegatus | reverse complement strand
TAATATCCATAAAACTGTGAATGATAAATGCTGGTGAGGTTGCAGAGAAAAAGGAACTCTCATACATTGTTGGAGGAACTGCAAGATAAGTGCAGCCTCTACGGAAAATGGTATGGAAGTTCCTCAAACAACTGCAGACAGATGTACCATATGACCCAGCTATCCCACTGCTGGGAATATACCCAGAGGAATGGAAATCATCAAGTCGAACTTATACCTGTTCCCCAATGTTCATCGCAGCACTATTTACAATAGCTAAGCATTGGAACCAGCCCAAATGTCCATCATCAGATGAGTGGATATGGAAACTGTGGTATATGTACACAATGGAATACTACTCTGCTATATAAAACAAATACTGCCATTTGCAACAACATGGATGGACCTAGAAAGAATTATATTGTGAGACAAGTCAGGCACAGAAAGAGAAATATCACATGTTCTCACATATTTGTGGGAGCTAAAAATAAACACATACACAAGTAAACTGGGGAGGGGGAGGGAAGAAGACAGAACAATCACAATTCCCTCAAGTTGATACGACAAGTGAACAACTTGTTGGGAGGGAGGGGGGAGAGGGAGTGGGAGAGTGGGGGCGAGAGGGGGGAGAAGGAGGGAGGTTTCGGTGATGGGCTACAATAATCAACCACAGTGTATATTGACAAAATAAAACAAAATTTAAAAAATAAATGAAATAAATAAATAAATAATAAATAAAACAAAAACAAAAACAAAAACAAAAAAACCCCAGCTCCAATTAGTTTTCATAAAGACTTAAGCACCCTGGGAAACTGCTCCAACTTTCCAGTGCTAAGTCCCATCTACCTTGCTACTTAAGACAAATTAAGCTATAAAAATTTATCTGTTCATTGCTCCTCAATAACAAACACTTTATGTATTTAAGAAAAAGCACGCTGAAATAAAAGGATTAAATTTCATCATACTCACAATTAATTTGAACAGTGAAAGACTGAAATGGTAAAGAAACTATACTATCTGCCTAAATCAAGGACTGATATTGTGAATAATGTGAGGAAAAAATGAAATTAACCAATAATGGGAAAGGATTTATAAAAAACTGTTTTTAAAAAAATAAGGTATATATTCTCGTAAACTTCCTTCAGTAGTCTAAATAAACTTTCAAGTGTAAAATAAAAGAAAAATTTCAGATGATGATATAGTTTTAAACAGCAGATGATATATTTCTAATTTGCATTTAAAAGAACATATTCTTCCTCTTGTTGAAATTTGTAATGCCCACAAAAGTATTCACTAGTGACTAGGAGGAAGGGAGGGAGGGAGGAAGGGATGGACAGAGAAAGAACATGACATGGGAAAGAGCACATGGCAACTATCAAAGGAATTCTTCACTGGGGAATCCAAGTGTAAATAATATAGATGATGTTACAACAACTTGATTATTACTTTTAAAATGAGAAATAATTAAAATAATTTTAATTCTTTAATGTTAGAGCTTCATATGAAACACTGATATTCACTATAATTAACATTCTATTGGAAAATGTTGGATAGATTGCATTAACTTATTTCCCTAGGTTTGATTTTGGGGGGGATTTGTTTTTACTTATTGGAAACACATCAGGTTACTTGATATGGCCTGAAAAAAATTAAAAAAAGATATTTCACAGCATGGGTACAATGTGAAATTGGAGAATATGTTAACACATGCTGACAGCTGTTTTAAATGAATCGGTACAGATATATCCACTGAACCCTCTGCAGAACAGAGGCTAAGACAAGACTTAAATGTAGAGCACTGGTGTGGTGGCAAATGGTGAATTATCATTACAGAGGAATAGCTGTAGTTTCTTGTCTTTATTATTTTTTTTAATTAGATTTATCTTAGGGTGGTAATTCCCTGTGAGCCATTCTCATTTTAAAGGTGCTAAATTGCCCATCTCACAAATAATCAAGTTGTTGTAACATCATCTATATTATTTACACTTGGATTTTTTTGAATTGCTCCTATTATGCAAATCAAACAGCAGATGATATATTTTGAATTTCCATTTAAAAGAACATATTCTTCCCCTTGTTAAAATTTGTAATGCTATTATGGGTCTGGTTTCCATTTATCAAGCACCAATATAAATATTTTTTTCTTCATAGAGTACTCTGAATATATGCAGTTTTCTCATTTGGATACTATTAATTTTTCCATAGATCATATACAAAAGAAATTCCATCTGTGGATAAAAGGACCTATCTATAGTCATAATAAAAATCTGTAACGCTAATTATAATCATAGTAGTTCCTAGTATTTATTAGGCCTTTTCTCTGTGCCAGGACTCTTCTACGGGCTTTACGTGCATTAATCCATTTAATCCACCTAGTAATTCTAGGAGGGGGGTACTATTAATAATCCCATTATACAGATGAAGAAACTGAGGCACAGTAACTTGTCTAAGCAAGCTCTTCAGAAGCTAGAAGAACCTAGGATGGTTCATCAGGAAGGAAGTTCCTGAGAAGCAAATGGGTCCTTCTAAAAAGTACTTGTTAAAGAAATGACAAAAGTATTTATGTTTCAAAACTTTAAATATGTACTCCCTTGCATAAGAAAAAATAAAATAAGAGAGTCCTATGGTCTGAATGTATCTCCCCAAATTCATATGGTAAAACTTAATGAGATAGTATCGAGAGGTGGGGCCTTTACATGGTGATTAAATCATGAGGGCAGAGCTTTAATGGATGGGATTAGGGTTCTTATAAGAGCTTGAGGGACATGGTTTGCCCCTTTCTGTTGCTCCCCTCCAGAGGATGCAACAGGGTACCATCTTGGAAGAGAGAGACTGGGCCCTCACCAGACACCAAACCCTCCAGAGCTGTGAGAAATAAATTTATGTTATTTATAAATTACCCAGTCTGTGGTATTTTGTCATAGCAGCACAAACAGACTAATACACAGACCCATAATTATAAGAGCTTGAGGGACATGGTTTGCCCCTTTCTGTTGCTCCCCTCCAGAGGATGCAACAAGGTACCATCTTGGAAGAGAGAGACTGGGCCCTCACCAGACACCAAACCCTCCAGAACTGTGAGAAATAAATTTATGTTATTTATAAATTACCCAGTCTGTGGTATTTTGTCATAGCAGCACAAACAGACTAATACACAGACCCATATTTTACTAAGCTTCTTAAATCAAATTAATAAGAACTAGTGGTAAAGACTGCATATAACACACTGTGGCTTAGTCTTTGTTATCTCTTACTCTCTCATAGTTAAAATCATTTATACTTGTTTTGGTGAGACAATCATACACCAGTCAATGATCCTACTTAGATTCTGAAATAGGATTCAGATCCTATTAACACTGAGAATTTTAGTGATGGCAGGAAGGGTCTTACACATCCTCATTTCATAAGGAAATAGAAAAAAAGACACTGTCAGGGGTTCCTAAATTGGAGAATGGGCTTGTAAAGGGCTTGTGTCCATGAACTGTCTGAAATTAGTGTGTAAATAAAGTGTGTAGGTGCCTTTTGTTTTCAAGTGGTATTTAAAATGTTCATCAAATTCTCAAGAGGATCCAGCTCCCCCAAAGAATTACTGTTAACTGCATTAAGTGACATGCCCAAGGTCACATAGCTGCTTAAACTGGGATTTAGTTTCTAGTCTCCTGTCTTCTTATTCAGTGACCTTCCCAATATACTTTAAAAACTAATATTAAACAAATAAAAACCTCACCTGAAAATCATTTGTGTTATTTATTCCTTGGAATAATTCACTTTGACTGGAGTCCAACCATACAACTGAAGACGTCTAGCTCTATCATACGTATATCAAAATGCCTAGAATCTTCCCAGCCAGAAAGGCACTGTGTTTGAATTAGGTATGATGTGTGTAGGCACAGCTGTTATGACTTCAAAAGTGGCTGGAGGCCCAAGTGGTCTATTGGGGGAACAGTGGCCTTGAGTCCCACTAACATATATTAATATTTTATCTCTGCCACTTCCCAGCTATTCATTAAAAACGTCAAATAATTTATTAATAATGTTTCAGTTTCCTCATCTGTAAATTCAGATAATAAAAAGTAACTGTTGGGGTTGTTCTGAACACTATACAGAAAATTCATGATATGATGCCCAACATAAAATAGATACCCAGATAATCATATCTGTTATAACTGCTTGTCTTTGTTGAATTGAAATGCAGCATTTAAATTTTGCTTTATATTTAGACTTGGCTGAAAATTTTATAAAAACCCATGTCCATATGGCTTTTAACCTGAAATATTAATTATAATCCTACTAATGGAAATACAGTACTGGCAGCAGTGAAGATTAATTATATTTTAGAACAAAACTTCTTTTTTAATCCAGCACTTTAATTCACTAATGTTTGCAAGTTACAAGGCATTATAATAAATAACCTGTTACTAATTGATATTCCTGAATTTATAAGAAACTGAAGATACATAAAAAGATATTAGAGGTAAGTAGATTGATCAGCTGTGGAATCAGTTACAGATGCACTTGACCTTATTTCTGCAATGTTATGACTCTGATGCATTTGGCCACTGACGATTCCCCATATTTTGTCATTGCTTCAGGCTAGTTATGCCATAAAATAGGAAATGACATTCTAAAATGTAATGTGTTATCCATCAGGCTAATGCCAAGTGATTAAATGGATTTTTAGGCAAAAAGATAAGGCTGGGTTTTTAGATCCATGCTAAGTAACTTAGGCACAGTCACAAACTGTATCAGTAGGAAAGTACTGTTAGTAATGTGGGCCAGTGGAAACTCGGGTCGAGGAATCCGGAGAGCTGAGTTCTAATGTGAGCTATATTATTTATACACTGTGCGACTCTGGGCCAATTCTGTGTCTGAGCTTCAGTTTTCTCATCTCTAAATATGGATAACTATATATCTTGTAAAATATTTCTACCACTCCTTTCAGTAGACTGTTACGTAGAATAAATAAAATAACTGATATGAAACTACACAGAGATAACTCTTAGCAGCGAGAAAGACATTGCAGCTGATAAAACTGATACTCAGAGAAGTCAAGGTTACCTAACTAATTAGTGACAGAGCAAAGACTCAAACTCAGATTTCCTCGTTCATCATATTTTGGTTTGTTCATTTCTCTTTTCCTAATTCAATAAAAGTATACTTTCTGAAGAACTGTGGATTTTACAAGATTAAGCATCTTACATATTTTGTGTATTCACAAACAAGTACAAGCTTCCATTTGGTCTTTATTTGAAAATATTTATCTAAGTCATTAAAATAAATCCTGCCACTATTCCTGTTCTTTTTCAGGAATTACAATTTTCTNACATGGTGATTAAATCATGAGGGCAGAGCTTTAATGGATGGGATTAGGGTTCTTATAAGAGCTTGAGGGACATGGTTTGCCCCTTTCTGTTGCTCCCCTCCAGAGGATGCAACAAGGTACCATCTTGGAAGAGAGAGACTGGGCCCTCACCAGACACCAAACCCTCCAGAGCTGTGAGAAATAAATTTATGTTATTTATAAATTACCCAGTCTGTGGTATTTTGTCATAGCAGCACAAACAGACTAATACACAGACCCATAATTTACTAAGCTTCTTAAATCAAATTAATAAGAACTAGTGGTAAAGACTGCATATAACACACTGTGGCTTAGTCTTTGTTATCTCTTACTCTCTCATAGTTAAAATCATTTATACTTGTTTTGGTGAGACAATCATACACCAGTCAATGATCCTACTTAGATTCTGAAATAGGATTCAGATCCTATTAACACTGAGAATTTTAGTGATGGCAGGAAGGGTCTTACACATCCTCATTTCATAAGGAAATAGAAAAAAAGACACTGTCAGGGGTTCCTAAATTGGAGAATGGGCTTGTAAAGGGCTTGTGTCCATGAACTGTCTGAAATTAGTGTGTAAATAAAGTGTGTAGGTGCCTTTTGTTTTCAAATGGTATTTAAAATGTTCATCAAATTCTCAAGAGGATCCAGCTCCCCCAAAGAATTACTGTTAACTGCATTAAGTGACATGCCCAAGGTCACATAGCTGCTTAAACTGGGATTTAGTTTCTAGTCTCCTGTCTTCTTATTCAGTGACCTTCCCAATATACTTTAAAAACTAATATTAAACAAATAAAAACCTCACCTGAAAATCATTTGTGTTATTTATTCCTTGGAATAATTCACTTTGACTGGAGTCCAACCATACAACTGAAGACGTCTAGCTCTATCATACGTATATCAAAATGCCTAGAATCTTCCCAGCCAGAAAGGCACTGTGTTTGAATTAGGTATGATGTGTGTAGGCACAGCTGTTATGACTTCAAAAGTGGCTGGAGGCCCAAGTGGTCTATTGGGGGAACAGTGGCCTTGAGTCCCACTAACATATATTAATATTTTATCTCTGCCACTTCCCAGCTATTCATTAAAAACGTCAAATAATTTATTAATAATGTTTCAGTTTCCTCATCTGTAAATTCAGATAATAAAAAGTAACTGTTGGGGTTGTTCTGAACACTATACAGAAAATTCATGATATGATGCCCAACATAAAATAGATACCCAGATAATCATATCTGTTATAACTGCTTGTCTTTGTTGAATTGAAATGCAGCATTTAAATTTTGCTTTATATTTAGACTTGGCTGAAAATTTTATAAAAACCCATGTCCATATGGCTTTTAACCTGAAATATTAATTATAATCCTACTAATGGAAATACAGTACTGGCAGCAGTGAAGATTAATTATATTTTAGAACAAAACTTCTTTTTTAATCCAGCACTTTAATTCACTAATGTTTGCAAGTTACAAGGCATTATAATAAATAACCTGTTACTAATTGATATTCCTGAATTTATAAGAAACTGAAGATACATAAAAAGATATTAGAGGTAAGTAGATTGATCAGCTGTGGAATCAGTTACAGATGCACTTGACCTTATTTCTGCAATGTTATGACTCTGATGCATTTGGCCACTGACGATTCCCCATATTTTGTCATTGCTTCAGGCTAGTTATGCCATAAAATAGGAAATGACATTCTAAAATGTAATGTGTTATCCATCAGGCTAATGCCAAGTGATAAAATGGATTTTTAGGCAAAAAGATAAGGCTGGGTTTTTAGATCCATGCTAAGTAACTTAGGCACAGTCACAAACTGTATCAGTAGGAAAGTACTGTTAGTAATGTGGGCCAGTGGAAACTCGGGTCGAGGAATCCGGAGAGCTGAGTTCTAATGTGAGCTATATTATTTATACACTGTGCGACTCTGGGCCAATTCTGTGTCTGAGCTTCAGTTTTCTCATCTCTAAATATGGATAACTATATATCTTGTAAAATATTTCTACCACTCCTTTCAGTAGACTGTTACGTAGAATAAATAAAATAACTGATATGAAACTACACAGAGATAACTCTTAGCAGCGAGAAAGACATTGCAGCTGATAAAACTGATACTCAGAGAAGTCAAGGTTACCTAACTAATTAGTGACAGAGCAAAGACTCAAACTCAGATTTCCTCGTTCATCATATTTTGGTTTGTTCATTTCTCTTTTCCTAATTCAATAAAAGTATACTTTCTGAAGAACTGTGGATTTTACAAGATTAAGCATCTTATATATTTTGTGTATTCACAAACAAGTACAAGCTTCCATTTGGTCTTTATTTGAAAATATTTACCTAAGTCATTAAAATAAATCCTGCCACTATTCCTGTTCTTTTTCAGGAATTACAATTTTCTCTTAAGAACTGCTTAAACATGGAGCAGACCCCAATGGTAACCGGATTTATTAAAAACTGAATTGTTTCCACACTGCTTTCCCTACAATTCAACAACTGAATGCATCTTGTAATTAGGGCTCTCTTGAATTTATTCTGCATTTTTCCCAGCATAAGTGAGATGACTGTGATTTGAAAACATGTCATGTAGTGTGTGTTATTATTTTCAAGAAGTTCAATAAGCATGATGGTGCCCATACACAATTCCTGATTCTTTTATTTTTGTTTCCCCTGTCTTCCTTTTAGTAGAAGTAGGGTATAAGTTTGCTCTACTAAACAAAGATAAAGAAAACATGAATTACTGTGGCCACTTCCAAGTTTTTCTTTAAAGTCTGTCCGATCACTCTGCAAGGTAATATGAAGAGAGTGGTGAGCACCATTGAGAGAAGAATAACAAAAACACCCAAATTAAAATCCTCAACCAAAGACATTTAAGTTACTGACACAGGTGGAACCCAAATCAAGCACATTAAGTTTTCTAAATTGTGCATGAAGTTAACTTAACACCGCAATATACTTGAAAAATCTGGCCCTGTGTTAAAGCTGCCTTTATAGGAGAAGCCTCAGTTAGTGGTTCTGTGGTTCCAGCCACCAGCATTTTCTCTTCTGTGCGTAAGCCGCAGGATGATTGACTGCCCCCATAAATACCTGCTGGTTAGGGCTTAGTCTAAGATAAAATGCTGTTCATGGTTGTAATCTAGATTAAAGCTCTCTGTATAGTCCATAAACTTCAATTAAATGCTTCTAACCTTTTGCATAATACTTAACATTGAAAGATTTTTGGTTTTTAGGTTAGCTCTAGATTTAGGGAATATTTGTGGGCACAGAGCTATAAAAAGGCAGGTTTTAGTCTGATTTAAGTGCTTTTGCTTTTATACTGTAAAAGTAGCATAGGAATGAAATGCACATAGTTTACAGCTATCATAATAAAGGTACAAGGATGTAGTTTTTTGTCCCTTGACACACTTTCCTGTTAAGATGTGGAAAGTAACAGGTTAAGGAAAATAATGACAAAGCGAGTGAAGTACAGGGAAGTGTAGTATTGAATGACCTAATTCTCGTTGGAAACAAAGACCATGCCAAACAGATTCTCAACTTACATTCACTTTTTTTATTTCTATAATTTACCTTGCTTTGCTAATAGAAGAAAAGATTCCTCTCTCTGTGACTTGGATTTTCTTATTTACTATAGACATTACTTAAGGGACCTGAGACAAGACATTTTACATTTTAGAATTGGAAACACAAAGATGATATGTAAACCTTATCTGCTAATTATCCACATGTATTGATTATAGTATCTAAACAAGATTTGAACAGGAGCAGTTATGTATTTGACACTATCCTGCCTGAACTAGCATTGGTGAAATTTTGATGAACTTAACCTTTTTCCATTCTGAAAAAAACTGATTAACTATTGAACACCTAGTATCTTTGGATGCCCCCCCCCCAAAAGGATGATACTGTTTTCTGCAGTCAAAATTAAATTAATTATTAGAATTTTACAAGATATATCTGTGTACACAACACCATTTTGAGGCAAGGGGGGCTACAGATATGGGTTTGTTCAAATAAGAAAAGGTCTTGTTCCCCCCAAAACAGAAATAAATGTATTGGTTCCCTTTAGTGCTTACTGGGAAAGCTTTTAAGCAGAGTCTCACTTTTAATTCTGGACACTAAGGAGGTGGTAGGACTTGGTTGGAATTATGAAATAAAATGGTGGTCATCACAGGTCTTGGAAGCAGAAAAAATAGAAAGATACTTGAATAACTAGAGATGAACACGTTTGAAATGTGAAGTCCTAAAAAAGCATTAGGTCTGAAGCTGGTATTATTCAATGTTCTATAAAACATCTGCAAGAGGGTAAACAGTGAACTTTCAAGTGTGAAGAGGTCACAGAGCTCTTCTGGGCACCCATAAGGATGAATGTGGTATGTGACAGGTGGTGGTCCAGGTTCACTGTTAGCACAGGGAAAGATTCAAGTGGCAGCGTAAGCTACTTTCTAAGGATTTTTCAATCCAATCTGTTACTATAGACAAAAGGACCAGCAAGAGGTCGAGTGTGGAGCATGGACTCCCAGTTGTTTTAATATACCATGTGCACGGGATTTATCATTGGTGAGAGGTAAATGGAAAATACCCTCCTTATGGATCCTTAAGGGAAGGTAGGCATTTTTAAGGAGTAACTCTCATCTTTTAAGGAGCAATCATTGTCTCTGGAATACACTCCTTACTGCAATTGTGAGAGACAGATTACAAAGCAGTCCCCAAATTAGATATACCAGACGTTTCCAATGTGCTTAATTTATGTTATATTAATCACCACATTTCCAACTCCTGACCTTAGATTATCTCCAGTAAATAACCAGATTTATTTGCAAACAAACAATCCCCTACCCCTCCCCTTTAAAAAGTAACCAGTTAGTTTATGGGCCTCATCTGACAATCATCCATCCATTCATAACCATCAACAACCATAAAGAAAATGGGCAACTTCAATTTGCTTCTCATATAAAACCATCAACTACATTGTCAAGTCTCTCATCTAGGGTAGAGGCAAGAAGGTAATGAGGGATGTTCCTGTGCCATATGGTGCCAAGGATACTGTGTGCCTGTGTAAGATGCACAGTCAACCCTCGGTATCCAGGAGGCATTGCTTCCAGGACCTCCCATGGCTGCCAAAGTCCATGATGCGATAGTCCTTGATATAAGATGGTGTAATATTCCACATAATCTATGCACATCTTCCTGTATACATTAAATCATCTCTAGATTACTTATAATACGTAATACGATATAAATGCTATGTAAATAGTTGTTATACTATCTTGTTTAGGGGATAATACCAAGAAAAAAAGTATGTGCATGTTCAGTACAGACAGTTTTTTCTCAAATATTTTCCATCCACCGTTGGTTGAATCCATGGATGCAGAATCCACAGATGTGGAGGACTGGCTGTATTTGTGTGAGAAAGAAAAAGCAAGAACCAGCTATACCCGAATCTTAAGTAGCGATTTTAGTAGATGGCTAATAACCTAGCTAAAACTATATCCTCACGCACATACTTTGCCCATGAAAATAAAGGTCTGAATAAAATCTGCATGTCCTTACCTTCTATTGCTGAGAGGAGAACCCGGGAATGATCATATGCGATGACGTTTGCATATCTATTCTTTGGTTTGTTTACTTCCAAGTTTGAATGTTCCCATGTGAACTGCTGGCCAGGGTCAATCGACTTTAAAAGAAAAACAACACATACGCATAATCAATACTGAACAACACCGAATTATAGGCGTTTATCGCAAGTAAGAAACATGATTTAAAAAGAAAACTCTGAAGCCATACTTCATCATGATGATCCTAACTGTGAAGCTGAACACTAATATAACCAGCACACCATGAAATGATTAATCATAGTAAGAAACAGTGATAGTCACCAACATTGATTCAAACAAAAAAAAATCAATATAGATGTTCTGTTTATATTGAAAAGGCAAGTTTTTTTTTTTTTTTTTACTTTTCCATTTCCCTCTCTGCTGCTGTAGTTTACAAGTTATCTTGGTTCAATATTTCTTCCAGCTCTTTGAACAATATTTTATCTTGATTATTCCTCCCTGTTCTTTCCTATCTGGACCTCAGCTTGGTCTCTGAGTTGACTGGTCTCAGGCTTTACTATTTGCTCTTCATTTCCATGCTCACATCTTAATGGCAATTTAAGGTTTGGGCTGTTTCTCCAAACGCTGATATTACATGGCAGTTTGTATAATTCAGACAGTTAAGAATAACAGTGAAGAAGGGAGGTCAGTTAATTTTAATAATCACCTTAGTCAGAATGTTAATTTATAGTGCAATGAAGAGTCCAATGATTTTTCTATTTATCATATCTTTTCATTTATTGTTATGTGTTATCAGTATGTTTATAGTTTGCTCCTTTTTATTATTTTAATCTTGTTTTTTTCTGATTTTTAGTGCCTTTTTATTGATGCTTTAGTTCAACAAAAATTATTCAATATAAAATAAAAATTGCACATATATAAAATATATAATTTTTTGATAAGTAGAACATTATTATTTTGAGATTGAATTCAGGTTTGATTAAAATACTCTAGGGGACTCTTTAATTTCCTGCATGTTACAGGAATCAAAACATCTTTTTTTTCATCATAGGATACTGACATATTTTTAAGACTTTTAATTTCATGGTATATGGAAACATGAATTCAGTAATTACATAAACATGATGTTAAATGATCAAATTCAAGTTTTCAAAAGTAATGATAAAATAGGTTTATAACCAGGTGAAATTTTTCAAAAATGTGAAGATACTAGTTTACGTTAATAGAATTTTTGGCAGTGACTTTTGATGCTGGGTATTTTAATTCCTTTCTGTGTAGAAGTTGAAAGTCAAACATATACAACAGCTATTATAATATGAAGATACGTACACTTTCTGTTAAAAGACAGAGTTCAGCGGGATAGCAAAACTCACAATTGTAAAGCATTAGCCTATTAATAGTCTAGAACAACCTCCAAACAAATTATCAG
>NW_007727876.1:3620-6338 GCF_000696425.1 Galeopterus variegatus | reverse complement strand
AAATTCAAATTCTAAATTCCTTAGCCACAGTTCTATCTATACAGCTTCAGCCATCTTTGTATCTACACTGCAACTGGCTCAGTACACAAATGGTTAAACAAATGTTTTAAAATAAATAGAATTGATGAATAAATGTCTCTGAGAAAAGTTCATAAACAGAAATCATGGAGTAATTTTTCTATATAACATGAGAGAGAACCAAGGGAGAAACTTAAGTGTACAGTGCACCAAAATTTTAATACTTAACACTCATTATCATATGGCATAGTAATTAAGTATGTGATCCTGAACTTACAACTATAATTACAATATTCCACTTTCTACTGATGAACATTATTGAGTACATAAGCTTATTATACATCATTCTCTCAAACATCCCAAGAATCTACTAAACTCACTGATGTACAGTGCTTTTGGTGGAAGATATTACTTGCCCTTGTTTTTACTCGGACTAAGATCACCCACGGATGTATAAATGGCATGCACT
The DNA here is from genome assembly GCF_000696425.1 of Galeopterus variegatus. NCBI lineage: Eukaryota > Metazoa > Chordata > Mammalia > Dermoptera > Cynocephalidae > Galeopterus > Galeopterus variegatus. The sequence continues at coordinate 5,851 of NW_007727876.1, read as the reverse complement.
TAATTACAGTAATGAAATTGCATCCATCAGTTCAAAGACATTGTTAACTCATGTCCATTTCCATTCTTGCCACATATTCTCAGCCCTCTGCATGATTTATTTGATACCAACACTGAAGAGTTTAAAAACCAGTAATGGAAACTCATGGGAATATGAGGTGTGTGCCACGTATGTCAATATGCTTAAGCTTAAAGTAGGGTCCATGAGAAGACTCACAAGTAGCACGATAATTATAATAAAAGCTGCCAGGTCATTATGCTTTACAGGTACTAGCCTGTTTACTTGTCACAATTGTTATGAGGTAGGTATTGTTGTTTTTATCCATTTGGCAGACAAGGAAATTGAAGTAAAGAAAGATTAATTCAATAAGTCTTACTGAGGGCCTTCTCTGTGACATGCACTGTGCTATTTGGTGGTTAAGAAATTTGGTGAAACCCACACAGTGAGACTCATTCAATTACCCTCAAACCCAGGTCTGTGGGATTCCAAAGCTCAGCTGATAATTACCAGCTGGTAATGACTAAGCTGTGATGCTGTGTAACTATCCAGAATGCCCCTGCAAGACGAAGAACCCAACATAGGAAACACACCTAGTCATGAGTATCCTTTATCCCACTAGTCTGAGTGATATTTCTTCCCAACTTATCATCCTGTGTCATTCTGGGACAATTACATAAGGAATCAAGTTTTAAAAATGAGGTTGGCTTCACACGGATGATAAAACAGATGGGATGCAGCTTACATTTATACTCGTTTTACACGGATCAGACAAACATTGATTAAATAATGCTGACTTGTCTTTGTGCAACACAGCCCTCATCCATCTGTATCTATCTGTCGGACTGAACGTTAAGCAATACACAGCAGAGGTCATTATTTTTGGAACTTGTCAGAATGCTGAGAGAGTAAACTCAGTAAAGAAGAGGAACTACTGAGAGTAGGTGAGGTTATAGCAAGATCTTTTATATTTTGGGAAAAAAAAACTGGTTAAGGAAAATCAAATTTCAATTTTCTGTGTTAATAATGCAACAATATCATGAAGGAACAAGACCCTAATTCTCAAAACCCACTTTTTAGGCTTTTCTTAGTGCTGTGATGACAAGTTGCTCTGCCTCTTTGCTCTCTGGCTTTCTCTTGCTGCTATCCTCTTATGGAAGAATGAATGGCTATTATGGAGAAAGAGAAAGAGACCTTGAGTGCTGCAGAGGTTGATTTCCACTTCAATCTCATAATTTTGGCCAGTCCACCTTGACCACATGTCTTCCTAAAGTTAAGCGGAGGTCACCCCAATATTATTCAAAACAATTTGAAATAAGCATCCGTGTTCCTAATGGACTTCATTTCTTCCTTTGGCCTGCTGTTAGCATTTGGTTTTCCTCAGCTTGACTCTCGTTCTTTACTTTTCCCATCCTTCTGGCTCTGTCCACCAAACGACCTTTCCAGTAATCAAGCTGAAGTTCTACCTGCCTGAGCTGGGACCCTGGCCAGGTGTTCTTCAGTCTCCCTTGAGGGAATTTTGCAACTCAGAAATAAAAGAAGCTAGATTTATGCAACTAAAAGTTGGTTAATAATAGATTATACATTTATAAGCTATATAAAATTTATACATTATCACAGAATTTATAAACAAGAATGTTACTTATCATATTTACTTTTGTTTCTCCAGCCAGTCAAAAAGCCCCTTGAAAGACAGATCCTGAATGGACCCCACGTAGCATCTAAAACTTTTCCAAGATGTGAAACCATCCTACATTGCTTCCCTGCCTGTGCACTTGGCTCTTGGCTCCTAAGCCCCTTGAAAGACAGATCCTGAATGGACCCCACGTAGCATCTAAAACTTTTCCAAGATGCGAAACCATCCTACATTGCTTCCCTGCCTGTGCACTTGGCTCTTGGCTCCCCCTCCCCACTATAGCTTTTGACTGAATCATTATAATGCTAACAACAGATCTTCAATTCATTGGCTTTGCCTTACTGAGAAAAAAGTGGTCAATTAGAAGAAAAATCACCCTTTTGCGTGATTTACAGAAGAAAGGGAAACTCTCAAGTAGACACTTGCTGATAGCACATACTTTTCATTTATGTAGTTTAATAGTTAGAAAATCTCTGATTCCTTTTTTTTAATCAACTAGAACTTTGTCTTAAAATGGGTAACTGAAAAAATAAGCCACATATAACAGATGGATTTATAATTTTGCACTGTATTCTTGATAAAAAGCCAGAATTACATT
>NW_007727876.1:2224-3245 GCF_000696425.1 Galeopterus variegatus | reverse complement strand
TTCCTTTTTTTTAATCAACTAGAACTTTGTCTTAAAATGGGTAACTGAAAAAATAAGCCCCATATAACAGATGGATTTATAATTTTGCACTGTATTCTTGATAAAAAGCCAGAATTACATTATAAATATTTACATCCAATAGTTACAATAACACTTAGATAACATTTACTATGTTTTCTTTGTACTTTACATATATTAACTCATTTTATCTCCACAGACCCTAGCAATAGTTACCCCTTATTATCACAATTTCTAGATGGGGAAACAGAGGTACAGAGAAATTAAACAACTTTCTCAGGGTCAAACAGCTGGTAGGTTGAGAAGCCAGGCCTGGGGTCCAGGTAGCCACTGTGCTAAGCTTCCTCTCTAGCTGAGCTGGAGAAGATGCCTGGATTGCTTCACACTTGCTTTTCAACTGTTCTCTTTAAACAAAACTCAAGGATGACTGGGAACAAAAATCTGTATAGTGCTGCAGATCTGTATTGATAATTGCAAACTCAAAATGAGAGACTAATACATTTGCACATCAGATTACACATAATGAGTACAATTGCATCCTGATATGAGAGTGACCTTTTCCAATAATGCTGAAGTCATCATCTTAAAGCAAACTCCTTTCATGTTTCTGCAAAATTCTACTTTTTTACCCAGAAAAAATATATAATTCACATATGCAAAACAATACACTAGTTGCTCTGTGTTCTACTTTCCATCACACTAGTAAGAGAAAAACCTCAAATTATTCCTTTAGAAACTCATCAAAGAGAAACCACAAAAAAGATAGACTCATCCTGTTTTTGTATTTTTTAAAACAACTAACAAAAATTTAATTATATAGAAGGAACATGCCAGCTACTTCACTAGCCAAACTATGGTTCAGACTAACCATCCTTTTTACAGGGAACTGAACTTTCAATGACCTTAACATCTAGAGAAATACTATCTTTCCACAAAGTTCCCCATCAGTAGGCTCATTTGGTTCTTACTTAGTGTGGTTTGCACTGAGAGAGCCTCAAGTCCA
>NW_007727876.1:1417-2066 GCF_000696425.1 Galeopterus variegatus | reverse complement strand
ATGCCAGCTACTTCACTAGCCAAACTATGGTTCAGACTAACCATCCTTTTTACAGGGAACTGAACTTTCAATGACCTTAACATCTAGAGAAATACTATCTTTCCACAAAGTTCCCCATCAGTAGGCTCATTTGGTTCTTACTTAGTGTGGTTTGCACTGAGAGAGCCTCAAGTCCATTCTGAGGTTTAGAAGAACAATCTGCTTTTGACTGTGTATTTCTGCCATGAAGCCTTTTTTCACTCTCATTTATTCATATTCTCTCTTCCCTCTCTCTGAAAATGGTAGATGAATATACATCTGTTTGGTAAAGACCCATGTTTGCATAGTTGGGAAGGGCTGTATTTTGCACAATTAGCAAAGGCCTGCAATTGGCATAATGAGTACTTTCCTCAAAGAGAAGAACATAAGTTCAGTTGAATCCAACTATGCTGGAGAAACTGGAAATGTGAGAAGGGGTGGAAAGTCTGGTGATGAGAAAAATCTGGAAGTCAGAGATCAAGGTGTTGGCTTTCTCTTTGCCCCTGATTAGCTTTGGCAGGTCACGTCACTTGGGTCTGTTTGCTCTGTGTTCCCGTTTTCTATTAATGTCATCCCAGTGTCAGGTTTGTGAGCCTTCCTTTTCTCTTAGCTCCCTTTCTCCAGCTAGTTA
>NW_007727876.1:0-1256 GCF_000696425.1 Galeopterus variegatus | reverse complement strand
AAAAAGTGTTCCAATCAGATATTCCTACATACAGTTAAAATTTTGTATTCAGGTAAGTGATGAAATTGCATCAACTTTATATGCTGTCTAATGGTTTGATTTAAAATTCTGATTATAATGTATTATGAAACAAACAGAAAATTAAAGTAATAGTCTTAATAATTATCTATATTGTTAGAATTGATATGTAGGGAAATAAAAAGGAGAAACTTAGTAAATCATTCAGCCAAACGAGGTGAGTAAATATTCAAAGCAACCTTTTGATAAACATTTTCTTCTAAAGTATATCATGGCACTAAGGGTGACTTAGTTTATTTCACCAGGGATACCATTTACTCCTAGAAATTCACTGATATTATCCAAACTTACCATCAATTCAAAATGATGAAAAACAGTGACAACCAGAACAAAAACACTGGATCCTTTTTCAACTCAGTAGGGCAACACCATGCAATCTCTAGAATTCAGATAAGTTTTTACTACTTTAAGTGTATGACTGTGAAAAAGATATTTTTGAGAGATCCTTTCAAATAAAAGTGCAAAAAAGAACACACAACTTTAAGATCTAGAGATGTACAAGTCCGGAGTTTTTATTATACCCTCCTTTTTAATATGCTCAACATTTTCCTGAGCACTACCTAAAGGTAGAAAAAGGACATTCCTTGTTCCCAAAGGCAATGTTTTAGAGGAGTGAGTGCAGTGATACATTTTAATCCTGTGGTAGTTTTTAGCTATTTATCTCCTACATCAAACAAAATAAATAATAGGAAAGGGATGGACAGATTTATAGTTGTTCTTAGACTAGAGTGTCACAGAAAGTCACCTTACAAATATGACAGTACTTCAAAAGTTCATGGAAATATTCATATTCTCTTTTAATTCTATTTTACCACTAACTTTTCAAAGTAGTTTCATAATTCACAGATTAGAATTTCTGATGCTTTCTGGGAAAGCAAAAGAACTGAATATTTTCCAGACAGTTTGAGGCAAGAATATGTTATTAGAAATTTATTAAAGTACTCTGATTAAAGAGATAAAGTTGACTGAATTGGTAAAAAGTAGTTATGATGATTTATAAGAAGTCACTTGATCAGCAAATCATTTAGAGAGCATGATATGTAAAAACTAAAATAGGTTGTGCACACCTGGGAACATTAAGAGTATGGCATTTTGGGGCCGGCCCGGTGGCGCACTCGGTAGAGTGCGGCGCTTGGGAGCGCGGCGGCGGGCCCGCCGGGGGCTCCGGTCCCACATAG
>NW_007727875.1:359361-359584 GCF_000696425.1 Galeopterus variegatus | reverse complement strand
CTTACCTCGACATGGGGCACCCTGGGGCCTGTGGACCGGCCTACAATCCCACTCTCCCCGCTGATCTCAGACGGGGCTGGTAGCGTGGGGAGCCCCCGGCAAGCATCGGGAGGGCAGGGAAGAGGAGCCCACCCAGATCGTCTCTCCACCACACCCTGAGCGTCGGCCCCAGGTAAACTCCCTGTTTCCGGGAGGCAGATTCCATCTCTGGGGGCTTCAGTTT
>NW_007727875.1:335216-354176 GCF_000696425.1 Galeopterus variegatus | reverse complement strand
TCGGTGATGGGACACAATAACTAACTACATTGTATATTGACAAAATAAAAATAATAACAAACAAACAAACAAACAAAAAGATCAAGACAACTCAAAAAAAAAAAAAAAGAAAGCTTGGAAAGCTGAATTTATGAAGAAAGATGAGAATAGGAGAAAAGAACAGTCCTATGCTGTTCTTCCTGTAAAAGACAGTGTGGTTTGGTGGGAAAAGTAATAGTCTGAAAAGAAGCCAGGGCTAATTCTACAGCTACTCCCAGCGATCCACAGCTACTCCCAATAATCCCTTGCATCTCCAAGCAAGTTACTTCACCTCTTGTGTCAAATTGTTCACATCAGTAAAAGGAGAGCACTGTATAAAGTAAGGTTTTTTTTTCAGTTTTATTTATATATTTTTTTGTGGGGTACAATGTACTGTTGTTTCAGTACATGCATATACTGCAGAATGATTCACTTAGGGTAGGCAGCATAGTAGAATGATTTTTAGGATCCCCCCAGCTCAAACTTTATGATGGCTTTTCATCCAGAAATACAAAACAAGAAGAATTTTCAAAGTGTATGGAGTTAGCCCTGTCAAGAAAAAAAAAAAAAAATACAGCATTTTAAAAGCTAGGGATGTGTAAAGCTACTGCTAATGTCGGAATCCTGCTGATGTCACCAATTGTAAAGCTCTTGACCACGCCATTTGTCAGGCTACTTTTACCTGCCCGTAATCCTGCCCTGACTGGGCCAATTGTCGAGCTAGGGCTGCGTCTGGAGGTCAGACCCCTCAAGCCCATTCACAGACTGGGTTACAAACCCTTCACATGCCAGGCTGGGTCACCAGACCCCTTACACACGGGTCTATGAGCTAGGAAACTGGCAAACAGGTCCTTGGAAGCTGCAGGTTGGAAAGCAAGGCTGCATGGTGCAGCGGCAGCTGCTCAAGGCAGTTGCCAGCCAAGCCGGAGCACCACCCATGTGCACTAACTCCACCCACACACAACATATTCACAGCAAATGCTTGGCAGGATTCTGAACATCTGAGGGGCCCTGACCATTTTCCTATATTTTCCCAACAGGATGAACACTTATAGAATTTGAGGAATCTTATTCAATCTAGAATGTTGGCATTTGGGTTCACTGCTGATCTTCTCTTTCTTCCCTTTGCAAACCTCTTTGTGTCTTGCTTATTCTTAGCAGTGTTCAAATACCAACTCTAAAAAAGAAAAAAAAAATAAAGAAGATGATAATAGAAAAAAAATAGTGCAAGTACAATTTCTTCTGGGAAGTCTACTGGTTTCCTCTCAGCCTGCCCTACTTTTTCTCATACCTGGCCTGCATGCAAATTTGATGTGTTTTTTGCAAATCTTGTTAAGAGGTTTTGCAAAAATTTCAGAAAAAAAAGGACAAAGAATGACAATTATAAAGCTAAATAAAATGAACAGACTACCAATACTTAAAAGCAAAACAACAGAGAATTGTATTCCTCTCTGCACCCAAGTCATTCAGGAGCCCTTGAGAACAAGTAAATAATTAACTACTACTTACTTGGAGAATGACAGAGAGGGCCTCAGGGTTTGTTGAGCAAGCACTAGATGATCTTCAACTTCCCATGTAGTCCAAAGGTTCCATAACATGATAGAATCTTTGGAGTACGTGGGAAATCACATTTCATAAGTGGGGAAAAGGGAAGTTTAGACTAAGCCAGAGTGGTTCACTTGAAAAATGACAAAAGCTATTTTACCTCCTAGTATGTTCCTAAATACTCCCAGCATTTCATACAAGTACAGTTTTCCCCCTGTAGAGTGTAGGTGCTTGGGAGAGTGAGCCATGCTCTAAAAGCTAAACAATTAAGCAAAGAATAGCAAACAGCAAAGCAAGGGACAGAGTGGTGAGTGAAAAATTTATAATGGTATATAAACTTATGAACTCTTAACTATTTAAGGGAATTTTTGCCCCTCGAAAAATTTAAAGGCATGATTATAATTAAAATCATCAGTTAGCAGTAGTTGGAAAACAAATCAAAGTTAATTGTAGTGAACACTATTGATCATGCTATCCCTGCATTCTAGAAAGGATTTCAAAAAAGCATCTATTTTTAAAAATCTCTTCTAAAAGTCAACTAGTAAACTGACTAAATTGGGGAAAGATGGGAGTCAGTAGGTTGGCAACAAAACCACCTTGCAACCCCTGATTCTGGGGGTAAAACTTTGGGTCTCTTTTCCAGAGTAAAGAGGGAGGGAAACATTCCATATGTGGTTATGCATTTGTGAGTAATGTATATAGAATTTTTTGTCAGGTGTTTTAAGTGAAAAAAATATATAAAACAAACAAACTTTGCCCTTGAGATTGCTGTTATTTAGGGGATGAAATACAGCAGCATGAGAAAGACAAGGGAATATTATCAACCCGCTTACCAGTGAATGAAAGTGTTACCCACACATTGCCTATGGAGTTGAATATCATATGGTAGACAGGAACTACAAATTGATACAATCTGGCTGTTCCTTCATTCAGTTTTGTAGCTTGTGTCTAGAAGGCAGTGATATATTTTGCTGTCTTTGTTCCTCACTCATGTGTGCTCTTGTCAGCAGCTGTTCTGGTTTCCTTTCATTGCTTAGCCATGATCGGTGTACTTCTTGGAAGTCCTAGTAAGAATTTTAATCAGTCCTGGCCTGTAATTACATTCTGTCTCCATATGCATCTCTATACATATTTCATTTCTATTCTTCTCACTGTTACAGAGACGCGTGGGGTTCAAATTCTCCCTGTTACAGAGATTATGGCTGAAGTTGGACCACTAACAGGAAAAGCATAAAATGCTTCCTTTTTTCTTCCTATAAAATGGGTGGGAGCATCTTTTTTCTGATACTGCTAATCTGAAACACAGCTATTTTGGTGATTGCATCAACTCTAGTTTTTTCTCCTCCTTGACCCCAAGAATATGTAACATTTTATCATTTCCACTTTGCACTTGTTCTATTTCATCTAAACAAAACCAATTGGTCATGAGACAATGACTATTTTGTCTTCTTGTGCATCTCTAAACATGCCTAGCATTCATCTGCCAAGTTTCTGAGTGTTTCACCAAATGAACATGTGAAATAGTTCAAAATAAAATTCTTAATTTCAGTCATTTTTATCTGCTCCGACTCCCTCCATGTCGTCGCAGAGACCTGCATGTGACCTTTAATCAAATGAATTATCTGCTCCAAGTATTTTATTTATTAATTTATTTATTCACAGTCTTTCAATTTTTAATAAACCAGGACATTATTTAGGCCTATGGGGGTGACAGATATATGTGTGTGTGTGTGTGTGTGTGTGTATGTGTGTGTGTATGTGTATAATTTTTGTAATGAAGTTCCTGTGCCAATAGGAGAATGACCATGCAAATAAATAACAGGGATATGTGGCGATCTGTCAAGAGCTTTGTGAGTGGAACAAATTCTAAATCTAATAGGACACCAGGAGTGGTAAGGAGATATTCTGGCTGCTGTCATCAGGGAATACTTCACAGAGGATGTGGCTTTTGAGCTCAGCTCCGAACAGTGGAGGGAATTTCAATGGATAGTGATGGAGAGTGAGCAGTTTAAACAAAGATATAGAGGTATGGTAATGCTAGGTGAGTTGGTCAGGAGGGAGGTTATTACATCTTGGAGCATTGAGTCAATTATTTAGATTAAAAGTTAAGACTGGAAAGTTACAAAAGAATTAGATTGTAGATGATTTTGAATGCAATGGTAACATTTAAACTTAGTTCAATAGTTATGTGGGCATGACACAATTACATAGGAATACTTAGGATGGGGAGACTGTATATAGGGAGATTGGTTGCCATCTATTGTGTCCTGCTGAAGCTTGAACCCCTGGCCCTGAACTAGGAAGATGCAGTGGTCATGAAAAGGAGACAGATGTCAGACATTCCAGAGGCAGAAGAGACAAAACATGAGGTCTAATCACTCAGAAAAAGTGAAGTCTGGGACAAATGAGGTGGGAGGCTGTGTTCTTCCCTCTGCGATAGACCTGGTGAGTCTTGTTCTTTCCATAGTTTAATGTGTATACATCTTGGGGCATGGGGTGGGAGTTGGGGGGTGTGGGGGGTGGGGGGCTGTGATGGGAGATGAGAGCCCAGACTGCACTTCTTCAGTTCTGATGCACATCTTCTCGAACTTTACATTTCTGAAATTAGGATGTTTCTTACTATCTATGGGTACATTTAATGTGGATTTTTTTTTTTCAAAAGAAGTTAGTAAGTCAATGGTACATATTTCAACTGAAGGCACATTATTATCAAAGAAATAAAGCAAAATGTATATCATTACTGTGTTTAGGTTTTCCTTTCAAAACAAAATTATTGTTTTGGGTGTTGCTTTCAAAACAAAATTAATTCATACTCATTGCAATTAAGCCAAACAACCTAGTACACATAAATTTTGTTTAAATATTAAAAACTTAGTAAATATTATTCAACAAACATCTACATTGCCCAAAGTAAAGAATCAGTGGGAAAATAAATCAACTTCCAGAGCTTTAGGCAGCTTATGAATGTATTCATCAAATGCTTACTGAGCAGCTCTTATTAAAAAAAAAAGTCACTTTCCTAAGTTCTAGAGGAAAATAAAATGAATGAGAAAAGAACTCTATCTTGGATTGGGAGGGGGCAGACTCACAAGGAAAAAAGGTATACATACTTTTCTCATCCTTTTTAAAAAATATTTATTTATCTTTTATTGGAACATAGTTGATTGTACATATCTGTTGGGTACAACATTGTATATCAATACCTCTGTGCAATATGTGATGTTCAAATCAGGATAGTTAGTATATTCTTCATTACACAATGTAATCGATTAGGTATACATAATTTTAACAAGACAAAATGTCATTAATCATAAAAGGGATCCCCAAGATATGCTTTGGGGTGATCTAAGGAGGAGATGCTCATATCTGCTTGGGATAACAGGCAAGGCTTCATGAAAGATGTGATATTTAAGTTGGGACTGGGAGAATAGGTAGGATTTCTACAAAAAGAGGTAAAGTTGATAAATCTAGGTCAACAATATGTTGTGAACAAAACTGAGGATTTGGAGAGAATCATGTGTGTTTAGAAATGACAGCAGTACAAGGTAGTTGGATGCAGGTTATGAGTAATAATAATAATGATTGTAAGAAGCATTTTTTGAGCAATTACTGTGTTCTAGACATTGTCGTAAATGTTTTATTTGGTGATATGTAGTATTACTGATACCATTTTATAATTGATGACACTGATATACAGATCAAGTAACTTGCTCCAGGGTCCAGGAGCCCAAGCTTAACCAGATTGTAAGAAGCATTTTTTGAGCAATTACTGTGTTCTAGACATTGTCGTAAATGTTTTATTTGGTGATATGTAGTATTACTGATACCATTTTATAACTGATGACACTGATATACAGATCAAGTAACTTGCTCCAGGGTCCAGGAGCCCAAGCTTAACCAGTTGGCTTCATTCCATTCATAAGCAGGATGCATGTAAGGGTGTATATACAGCGATATGTAGCTGTGGAAGGCTGCTGGACACAGGTCGGGGGAGGTGTTGCGAACCATGTGAAGGAGTCTGAAGTTTATTCTGTAGCTGGAGTGATGGCATTTTCTGGATTTGGAACACTGTCACCACCATTATGTGTATAATGGAACTGGACTATAGTAATGGCTTTTAGTAATATGGAATCAGGGAAGTGTAGGTTGGGTGTGAAATTCTAGCATCCTACAGGGAACTTTTAAACTCCTAAATTTTTATGACTGCATTCTCAAAGATCTTTTACATTTCCTATGTCATTTATTTTGATCCTTATAGTGATGTGGTATTTCTCCCTGCATTGGTTATATAGGGACATGTATCACAGACTGGGACTGACTTTTCCAAAGCCCTATGGCTGGCAGGTGTAGAGCTAGGGAAGGAAACAAGATGTTCTGAAGGTTAGATAATTGCTATTATCTTCTACTCATTCCTCAGTCTTCTCTTCTTTTCACTGGTTTTATCTCAATGATCCCCTTTTTTACAATCAGAGGTGTAGATAGGCATGCATATGGTAGTTGATGGGTTTGCTTGACACTGGAAATCAGTACTACTAAATAGAAGATAGCATCCTTACCAACTGGAGAAATGGACCATTCTCTGGCTGACACTGGCAGGACCAGGCTGTCAGGTGTTTTCCCAGGGAGGAAGTAGTTTCTGTACTTTTCCATTGGTGAGGAGGGAGCAGTCCTAGCTGGCTGCCTCTGCAAACTCAGTGTCCAGACTTCATGGCAATTTCCCTAGGCTTCTGTTTTGGGAACCCAGCCAGTTGTCCAACTATAATGCATTGCATTATTCATTTCACAATCTTACTGCTCCCCATTTTATTAGAAAATAGGATGTTCACAGTGCTTGGCTAAAGACAAAGTATCACTGTTTCTGAATTCAGCACAATCCTTTGCCATATATTTGTTTATAAGATTTCAATACTTGTTATTTCAAAGATCTTCCACTATGTCTTGAGTGAATATCTAGGCCAAGGAGGTGCTGGGTAATCATCTATTCTTGAGGTTGACAGCTCATCTCACTTTTAGAGATATTTTAATAACCCTAAATATAAGGAAGAATGTGTAGCATATGAATTTCCTAGGGCTGCCATAACAAATTACCAAAAACTTGGCTTGTAACAACAGAAAATTTTCTCTAACAGTTCTAGAGACTAGAATTTTGAATTCAAGGTGTCAGTGGGACCATGCTCCCTCTAAGATTCTGAATAAAGTCTCTCTTTGCTTCTTCCTTGCTTCTGGTAGAGGCTGTCAATCCTCAGTGTTTTTTAGCTTGCAGATACAAAGCTTGCAATCCAAAATCTGCCACATGGGGTTCTTTCCATGTGTCTGTCTTTACATGCTGTTTTTCTCTTATAGGGACACCAGTCATATTGGATTAGGGCCAACCCTGTTGGCCTTATCTTAACTCGTTTACATCAGCAAAGACCTTATTTTTAAATAAGGTCACTCTTATAGGTACCAAGGGTTGGGACTTCAACATACCTTTCTGGGGGACACAATTCAACCCATAATCGATGTAATCAGTAATTGACACTCTTCATTTTATTATGGTTACTTATATACTTGCCATATCACTTTCAAGATTGTAAATTTCTTTGGTTCATGAGCTAAGCTACAATAAAGGAAATGCTTTGACCTTCTCTGGTAAATTTGTAGTATTTCTTAGAATCAATGTTTTAATTGCAATCATACAGAAACTTTTTCCTTTTTGGTTTCTTTCTTTCCTAATGTATTCTTATCTCCATGAGGGCGAGGATCATATCTGGCTCATCTTTGCATTCTCATGGGATAGCACAGTTATGGGGAAGCAGTACTGTGAACTGGTTAACCTTGCCATCAATGGAAATGGGTGATGTGGATTCTAATTCTGGCTGTCCTAGGTATTAGCTGTGTAACCTTAGACAAGTGTGTTAGCTTCAGTATTCTCATATGGAAAAAACGATGTAGTACTATTCCCGTGGTTTATGTAAGACTAAACACGTTTACCACATTGCCTAGCTGTTGTTATGATTATATACACAGTAAATGCTTGCAGAATTGAGATGATGAAAACCAAGTAGTCTAGTCACAGTTTTGCTATTAAATCTCTCTGTGTCTTTGGGCCTTAGTTTTTTCACCTGCAAATTAAGGGAGTCGGATGAGATGACTCTGAGTTTCCTTCCAGTTTGACATTCTGTAAATTTAGCTAGTATCTTCTTATGATTTATAATATATGTATATATAAAATATATATATGGATACATATATAAAATATGTATATATATACATATATGCATATATATATATAGAGAGAAAGTTCTATGTACAGTTGATTCTATTCTTCATTAAGGATACTAAAAAATAGTATGAATACATATATAAAATATGTATATATATACATATATGCATATATATATATAGAGAGAGAGAAAGTTCTATGTACAGTTGATTCTATTCTTCATTAAGGATACTAAAAAATAGTATGGATTTATCAAAGAGGGCCATATTGTTACTGGTTTCTTTCCTGTGCTTACCACCTTATATTGTATCTGTTTGACTTATCTTAATTAAATAAAATTTAAGAACTATTTATTGCTGCCCAGCACAGTCAGGTTCTGTGCTAGGTTATAGGCACATGGAAATGAGTAATACACTATTCTTCCCTGTATTACATTTAATTCTCAAAGCAATTTAGATTTCACATGTTTTAAAAACTGTAAGTAGGCAGGGATAGAAATAAAATAGAGGACTCTGGTTTTCTAAGAAGAACTTAGAGAAAATTATGTTAAATGAAATAAGCCAGGCCCAGAAAGAGAAATAGCACATTCTCACTTATATGTGGGAGCTATCAAAAATAAATAAATAAACAAATAAACAAACAAATAAATATGGGGAAAAAAAAGCCCAGAAAGACACAGCAATCACAATAATTCTTTGAACATGTTACGAGATGTGAACAGAACTGAGGTTGCCGAGGGTGAGAAAGGGGGAAAGGGAGAAGGGAAAGGGAAGAATTGGTAAAGGGCCATGAAAATCAATTACATTGTATAATGACAAATAATAATAATAATAATAATAATAATAATAAAAGTTACCTTATGCTCTCCTGTAGTTCCTTCTGCTACACACACACACACACACACACACACACACACACCTTTCTAGACGCTGAAAACAAAAATGAGGAAGGTGAGGAACATAATAATAATAATAATAAAAGTTACCTTATGCTCTCCTGTAGTTCCTTCTGCTACACACACACACACACACACCTTTCTAGACGCTGAAAACAAAAATGAGGAAGGTGAGGAACATTCTATTAGTTGCTTCCTGCTGGCCTTTCTCTGTTGATTCACTTACTGTCATCAAAGGCAAGTCCCCTACAGGTGGCAGAGCTAATCCAGGCAGCTTCAGGTGGTGAGATTGGAGGAGGGTGGTCTATTTGGGGAACCCTAAGGTGAAAAAAGCTCTCCCTGGAGCTGTTTCCTTTGGATGTGGCTTAACACCTTTATGCATTCAACTGGATTGAGGTGGGGGTCTGTCTCATAAGTAATATTTGAGCTGGGATTTGAGAGGAGAGAGAACAAGGACAATGTTTTGGGAAGAAGATATATTGAGTGCAAAAGCCCTGAAGAAGAACTTCTTTCTGTTGCAGGGACAGAAGGAGGGTCAGCATGACCAAGGTGTGGTATGACATGAGGTCACAGGATCTACCAGAGCATGTAAGATCTTGAAGGACAGGCTAAAGAGTTTGGATTTTACTCAAAGGCCATGGGAAATCACCTAGATCTGTAGGTGTTTTGTTGTTCCAAGCAGTACACAAAATTCCAGTCCCCAAACAGCTTTCTTACTTTCCAAGAAGTTACTTTCTGAAGCCCTGAAGCCCTTCCCAATTCTGCAGGGTCAACACCCACACTCATTAGGCCAGGGTTAGTTTAAGTAAAAGCCGAGCACTAAGGGTGATGCAAGTTGTTAGTTAAAGGAAGAGGAAGGAACAATGTCACTGTTTACCTTGAATTTTGATAAAAGATTTGGATTTTGAAATGAAACTGTGTGTATGTGGTGGAGGAGGGTAGGGGTGACAAATGACTAATGAGAAGTGAATTATACGGTAGAGAACTGCCACTTTAGAAAGAGTGGATTTCAATAGGACAAACCAATGCCGTTCTCCTCCACAAAAATTAATGGCCTACGATTGTGTTCCTCTCCTTTACTATATTATTTTGTGGAGACTTCAGCAGATTTTTTAGGAGGAATTTTATTTGATTGAAAGAAAATGTTAGATAAATATGAAAGATTTACCTAAAGAATGAAAAAGAAATTCCATTAAGCAAAATTAAATCTTAGCCTGTCAACAAACACCAAACATTCAGTGGATAAACCAATAATTCTCACCAGTGAGCATTTGAGGACCTACAATGTTAAACTGTCCTTGTATTTCTGAAATGCATTCTATTTGGTTTAGAGGCTTTATTTTTAATACACTGATGCCATCAATTTGATATTTTAATTAGGATGTTTATATCAGCATTAATAAGTGAGATTGGCTTAATTTCCTTCCTCCCTTCCTTCCTTTTCATCCTCTATGCCCAGTTTAGGATCAGGTTAATGAACTTTGTAGACAACTAGTTTCATGCTCTGGGATTTACATAAGACTTATCTGTATCTTGAAAATATGGTACTGCACTGGTGAAATAATGTGTATCTTATGATTTTTTTTTTTTATGTGACCGGTAAGGGGATCGCAACCCTTGGCTTGGTGTCGTCCACACCGCGCTCAGCCAGTGAGTGCACTGACCATCCCTATATAGGATCTGAACCCTTGGCGGGAGCGCCACTGCTCTCCCAGCACCGCACTCTCCCGAGTGAGCTTCGGGGCCAGCCCTTTATGATTTTTTAAAGGATAGATCTTTCACTACTTTTTCAGTATCTCCGATAATGTTTGGTATATTCAAGATTTTTACTTCATGATACACACACACACACATACACACATTTATGAATATTTTATTTTCTTGCCTAAATGATTATGTGACTTTAACCCATCTCCTACATCAGCCTAGGGAACCAAATAACGACTTCCTGTCCAAATAAAGGTAAAAGTCCAAAATAAAACATATAAGCAAAGCAAAGCAAACCAAACCAAACAAAATCCTATAATATTTCAGGAAGCCAAGTAAAATCTTCTTGTACAAATAAAGGCAAACAGCCAAAATGAAATAAATAAACAAAAACGACTATCTTAAAATCAGAAGGGCACAGAGGAAATCTCATTTTTTAAGCAACCACTTTCTCCTCTCCCATGTGTACCCTAATGAATAGATGAATTGGGCTAACAGTAATCCAGAAATTTCAGATGTTGGCTCTGAGGATGCTTTGCAAACACATTTTGATGTCCTACAGCAATAAACTTCACATGCATTCTAGTCTTCAGACTTTGTGACAGTGGATGAGGGCATCCTTGCTATACATGGGGGCATTTGACAATAGATAGGGCATTTTATATAGAATTAATATCATTTCCTTTGAACCTTTTCCTTTTAAATTCTTATTACTTAAAACAAAATTCAATAGTAAGATTTTACTTGGTACCATGTGCTATGCATGGGTTATTTTACCTATTCTTCCCTACAAATTTTTTGTATTAAATATGTGAAAACTGAGATTTAAATAGTATATTAGTCAGCTCAGGCTGCCATAACAAATACCATAGCATAACAAATCTCATAGACTGTGACTTTAAACAACAGAAATGTTGTTTAAACATTTAAACATCTCACAGTTCTGGAGGCTGGGAAATCTAAGATCAAGGTGGATTGATTCAGTTCCTGGGTGAGATCTCCCTTCTGGTCTTGCAGATGGTGGCTTTCTTGCTATGTCTTTACATGGTGAACAAAGAGTGCTCTGGTATTTCTTCTTCTAAGGGTACTAATTCTATCAGATCAGAATCCTACCCTTATGACCTCATTTAACCTTAATTACCCCCTTTTAGGCTCATTTCCAAATGTAGTTACATTAGAGGTTAGGGCTTTAATATATGAATTTGGGGGACAGGATTCAGTTCATACCCTTTAAAGAAGCAGGGCCAGGATTTGAATTCAAGTAGTTTGGTCCTGGAACCCTGTTGTCAACCCTTTTCCATATGCCAAAAATTCTCATGGTTGATTGTAAGGTTGGCCAGGTTTGTCTTGCAGACCTTCCTACCTTTCCTTCTAATGTTCCATTCTCTAGGCATATTCCTCTCGCCTGCCTCTGCCAAATCATCCCCATGTTCCAACCCCTCAGAGTTCAGCTCATTTGTACTAAAGGTTAATTCCTTCCAAGGGTATTCACATAATTATAAACAAAATGCCCCTAATATGAGGCATGCCTCCCCCCCCAACCCCACCCACTAATGAAATATTAGTTTTTAGAGCACATGGCAGACATATTTTTTAAGGAGATCGTGTCCTCATCTTCCAGATCATCACCCCTTAGGGAAAGCTGTAGTACATTGGAATATGAGCTCATAGTACATACATTTCCTGCTAGTTTGGTTTTTCTTCTTTGATGCTTCAGAACAATATTACTTAATTCCTTTTGTTCAACATCCACTGTTTCTACCCTTTTTTTAAAACAAATATTCTTAAATAATTATTATATGTAGGATGTGAAGTGGAAATTTAAAGATAAGAGATGGCCCTCGCTCTCAAGAAAATTAGAGGAAATTAGACATTAGTGGAGAAACAGCCTTGCATAAAATTAACTACAATCTAAGTATAATATGTTGTCTCAAAAAAATCTGAAAAAAAAGGATATAACATTTCAGAGAATGAAGTCAGATAAAAACCTGAGATTCTTTCTAGTTTACTTTATTTTGTGGCTGGTCAGGCACTCGACATTTTTTGAGTACATAGATAGCTTGATCAGTTTTATTTTCAGAATCATCTCTCTAAAAGAGAGGAGAGGCTGAAGGAGAAGAGAGTCCAGGTTATTATAATTGTCCTAAGGTAAATCCTAAAGAAAAGAGAAGTTATAAATGATAAAACGCTTTTGTAAGTCAAGGGTTTGATGTTTGGAGTCATGTTCCCATTAAAATATCAGTGTTTTCCTACATCTTATCACAAAGGACACTTTTGATCAGGATGTTATTCAAAATATTTAATAACTGGTATGACACAAGCCCTGACAATCAGAAAAGGGAACTGACCTATAAAAATAAACCAGATCATAAATATATAATTAACAGGTGTGACCATACACATAATGTATTGGTTGAATGCCAGACCTGCCTTTGACTTTGATTTAATACCTGTGGATTTAAAGGTTTGAATGATTGTAATTGTTAAACACATTTCATAAATTAAATGAAATTTAATTTATGCAATTAAATTATTTAGTTTTAATTTTAATTTAGAAATTATTTAATTTTAATTTAGAAAATAAATTTGTTTTCTAATTTTTTAATTTAATGATAGATTCCTATAATTTACATCAGCTGAAGAGCAGTATACCAGACTGAAATGATACAATTTTTGTACTCATCTATAAATCTTGATATATCAGTTGGTTATGTGGCCTTCTGTTAGGCAAATATATAATTTCCATTTAGTATTTTGAAATGTTAAAAATATTTACCTAACTTTATAAAATACCTAGGGGATAGTGGACTGCTGACCTCCATTACTAGTGTTGATTTAAGTTACATGCCTCTTAGCCTGCAGATGTTTTTAAAATCAATCTCTCTTTTTCTATTACACACACACACACACACACACAGGCAGCCTTACAATGGACGATAACAGGAGGATTCAAATGCTGGCAGACACCGTGGCTACTTTGCCCCGGGGACGAAAGCAGGTATGATGGCTATTTTGAAACTTTAGAGTATTCATGTTCTCTTAAGGGCAAAGTGCTATATTTGTCTGACTTCATACTAAAAATGTTATTCCAGAGGCTTTGGAATTAGTAGTGACTGAGAGCATGAGTGAGGAAGGAGGTGAGATGCTGGAGAGCTAGTGGACCAGTCCAAAGATTTGAGAACACAATCAAATGCTTTTTTTCAAGCCATAACTTAAAAGATGATTGATTTTCTCATTTGAAGAGGTGCTCAGGTAAAATGAAAATCTTTAAGCATAGCAAACTCGAAGATGGTTTGTATGGATACAACCAGTATGAGAATTATTGATTTTTCTCCCCTTTATGTCTCTATTGATTCTTTCTCTCCCATCCTGCTCCCAGTTTTTGGTAGTCACTTCAGTTCATAATCAAATGAGAATTTATTTTTTTGAGGACAAATTTTGTTTACTAAATTGATTATCTTCAGCTCTGGGGCACTGGTATATGCTATTGGGAAGTAAGACTTTTTTTGGATGGGCGAATGCCAGATTGAACATCAGCTCAGCTGCTTATTAACTCTGGGGTGTTGAGCAAGTTGCCTGTGTCTCTAAGCTTCAGTTTTCTTTTTTTTTTTCTAAAATAAAGATAATAATGGAAGCACCCTTATTGGAATTTATACTGCTTAGGTAAGGAAATGTGCAGTGCCTAACACAGTCACTGATGTGTAGTACGTGCTCATTAAGGCTACATGATGCTATTTCAAAATTTCTATTGCAAAGCATTTCTATAGGGATGAAAACTTGTTTGCAAAAATGTCCAACTGAACTTATTTTGACTTTTTTCTTTGTTCTTCAATTTCTAAGATGTTTACAAAATTTTTTAACCATAACCTCTCCTCAGGTTTTGCTTATATAACTTGCTATAATGCCCACATATATATTTGAGTTTGGATACAGCACTTGCACGGAAAATATTTAGAATTGCTTTAGAGTGTGGATTTTTGCCCTTAAATACTTCATGGATATCATGTGCTTCTCTTAAGCCTTTTAATTTTGGGATTAGAAAGTTATAGCATAGTGGGAGAGTCATAATCTTTTTTCAGTGATGTACATACCTGATTGCTTGGTATTTTTCACAATGAAGATAAGGGCATAATTTACCATGATTTGGATTATTGTTCTTTCTCAACCCAAAGTGCTTTTATGATGTAAAATTCAATATCATGATGAATATTTTATCAAATTACAACCTGTCTGAAAATAAAGCAACATGTGATAAATTCATTATTCAGTTTTTGGGATATAGAGCAGTCAGTTTTTCTTTCTCTATATTTGCCATGAAACCATCAGACTTAATATACTTCACTTGAGTAGGCTGTGATTTCATTCTTTTGATAGAATACTTACTGATAAACATAGTTGGTAATTTTTGAATCAGGGTGGGAACTTTCCATTCCTTATTTCCTCCCTACCTGCAGCCTCATTTATTTTATCTACTCTTCTGTCCAGTAATTTTAATGCTATAGATAGTTTTTGAGCACCTACAAGGTTTACATAAGACATCATGCTAAGTGTAGGAGGTACAAAGATTAGCAGGACAAGTTTCCTGCCCATATAGAATTTACAATTCAATAGACAGAACAAATAGGCTTTATACAAAGTGAGATGACATATATGCTCTCATCCAAGTAACACACTTTTGAATACAACCTTGAAGGATAGATATTCCAGATATTGAAGGGTATTCCAGAGCAAGAGAATAGTCAGTGCTGAGGCACAGATCCACATGCCTCGAGGGCATGTTTGTGCAAAGGCACATTATTAAGTATGTCAAGAGGAGCCGGTGAGTTTAGAGAAGGTGAGAGCGGGGGAGACCTCAGAGCTGGGCTGCTTTACAGAACACTTGAACAACTTCCCCCAAGAAAGCAGTAATCTGACCAGTACAGGGAGCCACTGAATGTATTTGAGCAGTAGAGGATTTTAGGAACCTTATTTTAGAAGCACGGTGGGTTGATAAGTGAGTAGAGACTAGCAGTGAGGAAGCAGCTTATGCAGCAGTCGGAGAAAGAGGAAGTGAGGGAATGGAGAGGGGACTAAAAGACTTGACTTTGAAAAGCACTGAAGATGGAGGAGTCAGATCTAGTTTGAAGCCTGAGTGAAGATACATGAATTGAAAAAAGGCAATCAGTAGGAGACACTGGTTACCAGAGGATGATAATGCACATGTGTGCATGTGTGCACATAATACACATATACACATACACATACACCCACATCCCCATACCGATTAATTTATGCATATGTTCTCATCTTTTATAGGTCTTCTCTTCTATCTCCCTTCCCTCATATTCTTTCACATGGTAGATTCCCCATATTCAAATAGCTTTTCCTTACTTTTGTGAGAATAGCTTTAGAAAACAAAAGTAAAACAAAACCTCTTCAACATGATACTTCTGATTCTACAGAATTATCATCAGTGAGACTTGACGCAAGCTTATCCCAACATTTCAGAACTTTCCAAATGGATGTTCATTTCCTTTAACTGGTTTTTAGAGAATAATTATCCATTTGGCACTAACTGAATTGCAGGCAAAAAGATCCCTTTGAGGCAACCACATGGAGCAGGTGTTCTCTGCCTACTGTTATTTTCAACAGTTTCAGGCTGACGTCAACAATTCATACTTCTTGTTATTGTTGGCTTTAGTTTCTGCAAAGCGGTATCTGGTTAGCCTGAGTTTCAGATTAATTTTCAGAATCAATTGGGTCTTTACATTCAGAATTGTTTAAAAATATGGCTGGCCAGTTGTCTCAGTTGGTTAGAGCATGGTGTTATAAAACCAAGATCAAAGGGTTCAAATTTCTGTACTGGCCAGCACCCCCTGCAAAAAAAGCCCAATAAAAATAGATTTCTGTATGTGCATATTATTATTGGGTCAGAGGTGTCAGACATCCCAGGCTTCTACTTCTGAATATAGTTTTAGAAAAAAAAAATCCCTGTAATGGAAAAAATTGTACGAAGGAGACAGGAGGAAATAAAGACAGTCTTCATAAATGTGGTAATGGCAAAGGGTAGCAATTGTGCCTTACTGCCCACTCTCCCAATGGTCGTAGGTTGCTTTTGGAAAGCAGTTTTCACTGAATGCTGTAGTGAGAACTGGGGACCTGAAAAATAGACAAGCTTGACTGTCATTAGTGGTATCACAAACTGTCTTTGCTTAATTTTCTTTTAGTTATTAAACTATTACTAAATAGGCAACTTCTGGAACATGATTTCACTTGCAAGTTTAGATAAAGAATTTGTGCTAATGTTAGTAATGTGTATATTTCTGGAATGGGTGGTGCCCTTCAAGAGCTTTCCCAGTATTTGAGGAAGCACACCCATTGGTTACCATGACTGCCAAGTGTTCCTAACTGCACCAAGAGACTGATCCTCTAATGATACTTTTAGGTAGAAAACTGTTAATTTTACTATGAAAGAATTTGAAAAGTATTATGTATTGTAGCATGCTTAGAATCAATATCCAACAATTTTTCTCAAAAAAGACATCCTTGAGCCTATAACCAGAACTTCCTGGGAAACTGCAACATTCTGTTTAGCTTCTTTAAGGCAACTTAAAAATTAAGAAATTGAGTTTAGCTGCATTGTTTTATTGTATCTCTGTATAGTCTACAGAGCCTTGCTATCCTAATGCTCCTGACTTAAAGTGGGGGTGGGGAGGGGAGGGGAGAAAAGGGGAGGGGAGAAAAGGGAAGAATTAGGGAGTGAGGCAGGAGACTGGCAAGGGAGCAGAGCACATGATTTTGGGACTTCTGAAACAACAAAAACAAAAATCCTCACCTGTGAATCAGTATTCTGCCCTTCTCCCATCCCCACACTTTCAGGAAATGAGTACACAGAATGGGGACCAGGAAGTACAGTCTGTAACTTAGCAGCAGAAGTGGCTACAGTGTTGACCTTTGAGCTTCTGTGTGGCTAGCTAGCTATCTGGCTGAGCTAGAGATTATCTCTATCTTGGGCAAACTGACAGCTGAAGTATTTGATCTTGGTTTCCCACTAAACAGGGATGTGTAGAATCACTGCATAGCAGATGAAATACTTTTTAAATATTTATGCCTGATCTTTTAAGTCATCTGACTGAATACAGAAGAGCGATCATAAGCCCAGCTCTGGGCATCATTATATTTGTGGCTAGCAAGGAGTTAAGCAGCTTTGTCTAGTCAGCGGTCATAATTGAATGTGTAGTTTGCAAGCCTGCCAAATTGCTAAACCTAGATTTCTCATATTAGATAATGTGTAATAAAAGACAGCTGTTGCCAGCATATGCTGTGAATTGCACACCAGTTTCTCATTCATGATTTTTGGTGCCAGCACTACAACCTTGAGGAAGAGCTATGGCTGGGAGGGCAGTTTATAGAACATAGACTCCACAGATCAGATCCTCGAATAGGGTGGCTTGCCATAAGAGTGCAGGGAAAACTTTTTACAAAGTATGAGACCGTTGATAAGACCTTAGACATACTTTCTTTCACTTAGGCATATTGCTGGTGTGTGAGCTAGGTTGAACCCTGAGAATATTCCTTTCCACATTGCCTGAGTCTGAAAGCCCAGATCAAAAATAAGTAGGCTGTGTGTCAAGATGTGGCACGTGTCAGAGAATCCGATGGTGCTTAATTTATTTAAATAGTTTTTTATTTAATTGTTAGGTGCCTAAGACAGGCTCTTTGCTAAGACAGAATGGAAACTAATTTATAATTTGACTTACTATGATTTTTTTGCCAAATCAGTTAGTCCACAGGAATTGAACATCTTTTGTGCATCTCATGTTGTGATAGGCAAATATTTTCATCTTTAACTCATTTTAGCTAGATAAAAAGGTTAGAAAGAAAGAGATGGGAGATTTCCTTCTCTATAGAGGTCTTAGATCTGTTTTGTGGACCTAAAAGATTTCAGATTTGAATCTATCCAGAATAATTTTTGATTTAAAATGTAGGATGTGTGAAATCTTAATGCTACTATCAATGCTACGATTATTGTCCTAGTAAAAGGGCATTTAAATTTTTCAAGGTGCAAAATTTTAACAATTAATTAATTCTTGCCAACATTCATTCATTTAATAGTTACATATTTAGGCATATCTATGTTACTTTGTTTTCTGTTAGTCCTTTGTCTATGCTGCTTGCTGTTTTGGGATTGAGATTATTTTTTGTATTTGTCTGGATTTTTTTTTCATTTTTAAATCTTGCTACATATTTGGGATTTTAAAATTTTTATTTTTAGTGATTATCCTTGAGTTTTTCTTATGAATATTTAATTTAATAAAGGACAAAATTGAAAATATCTTAATATATCCCTCCTGAACCTGAGTATTTTAACTTGGATCTCCTATGAGCACTCAGTTGCTTGCCTTCTTGTCCAATAGTTTATTTGTATGTGGCTATTTTTCTATTTTTAAGTTTCCACTCTTTTTTTTTTTTCCTTTTTTTGTCTTTTTTCGTGTCCGGCAACAGATCACAACCCTCAGTGTCGCGCCCGTACCGGACCGGGCCCGGCAACGGGATCGCAACCCTCGGTGTTGCGCCCTCACCTCACTCAGCCAGTGAGCGGGAACCGGTC
>NW_007727875.1:288023-334302 GCF_000696425.1 Galeopterus variegatus | reverse complement strand
CAGTGCGCCACCGGGCCGGCCCTAAAACAAATATTCTTAAATAATTATTATATGTAGGATGTGAAGTGGAAATTTAAAGATAAGAGATGGCCCTTGCTCTCAAGAAAATTAGAGGAAATTAGACATTAGTGGAGAAACAGCCTTGCATACAATTAACTACAATCTAAGTATAATATGTTGTCTCAAAAAAATCTGAAAAAAAGGATATAACATTTCAGAGAATGAAGTCAGATAAAAACCTGAGATTCTTTCTAGTTTACTTTATTTTGTGGCTGGTCAGGCACTCGACATTTTTTGAGTACATAGATAGCTTGATCAGTTTTATTTTCAGAATCATCTCTCTAAAAGAGAGGAGAGGCTGAAGGAGAAGAGAGTCCAGGTTATTATAATTGTCCTAAGGTAAATCCTAAAGAAAAGAGAAGTTATAAATGATAAAACGCTTTTGTAAGTCAAGGGTTTGATGTTTGGAGTCATGTTCCCATTAAAATATCAGTGTTTTCCTACATCTTATCACAAAGGACACTTTTGATCAGGATGTTATTCAAAATATTTAATAACTGGTATGACACAAGCCCTGACAATCAGAAAAGGGAACTGACCTATAAAAATAAACCAGATCATAAATATATAATTAACAGGTGTGACCATACACATAATGTATTGGTTGAATGCCAGACCTGCCTTTGACTTTGATTTAATACCTGTGGATTTAAAGGTTTGAATGATTGTAATTGTTAAACACATTTCATAAATTAAATGAAATTTAATTTATGCAATTAAATTATTTAGTTTTAATTTTAATTTAGAAATTATTTAATTTTAATTTAGAAAATAAATTTGTTTTCTAATTTTTTAATTTAATGATAGATTCCTATAATTTACATCAGCTGAAGAGCAGTATACCAGACTGAAATGATACAATTTTTGTACTCATCTATAAATCTTGATATATCAGTTGGTTATGTGGCCTTCTGTTAGGCAAATATATAATTTCCATTTAGTATTTTGAAATGTTAAAAATATTTACCTAACTTTATAAAATACCTAGGGGATAGTGGACTGCTGACCTCCATTAATAGTGTTGATTTAAGTTACATGCCTCTTAGCCTGCAGATGTTTTTAAAATCAATCTCTCTTTTTCTATTACACACACACACACACACAGAGTCACGCATTGATTAATGACATTTTGGTCAATGACAGACCACATATATGACAGTGGTCCTATAATATTATAATGACTAAGTGTGTAGCAGGCTATACCATCTAGGCTTGTGTAAGTACCTTCTGTGATGTTCACACAATGACAAAATCACCGAACTATGCATTTCTCAGAATGTATCCCTGTACTCAATCAATGCATGATTATAGATATACATACATGCCTTATATAAATATCTCTCACACATGAATATCTTTATAATTGATGTATTCTTTAGTTGCTAAAGTATTTACCACTTCCTTTTGTTTACACATTTACGTTACCCACCTGGACCCTGAAGACCTATGTGTTTGTTATCCCTCACTTAAATCTTTGTATGTTGTTGGACACATCATTTTGCCAATGTCATAATCCAATTCCAGTAGTAATGAGTCATATTATGATAGAGTTTTAAGATTTTCTAAGTTGGCTTCATCTTTTAAAGCACTATTAACTCAGACAATTTCACTATTTACATTTGGCAAGTTCTGCTTAAGCTGAATTCACCTTGACTTCCAGTACACACACATTCCATTTCAGTCCAGTGATTATCTAGCTCTTTTAAATTCTATATTGACTTTCAAAATGATTTTTTAAAGCACGATTGACTTTTTATGCTATATAAAACTTCTTTTTGACTTTTGTTTTTACTTTTCCTTCTGCTTGCCTCCCCTGCTCCTCCTATGAAGCCATTTCTTTAAAAATGACTTATCTGCCCCTGACCTCTGTCAAAAAAATAAAAAAATAGGCAGCTATGATCTTGGGCACTTGTGATGATGTCTTTGACCTATATGCACTTGCAGGGACAAACTGGCAATATTCTTGTGCTAATTCGGTTTTCCTGATACCTTCCTGTCCACCCCATTCCTCTCCCGGGACTACTTGCTAATGCTGCAGCAAAGTCCAGTCTAAGATATGGCCAACATTGTGCCCTAAATGTGCTGGTTTTCCCTTCCCGTTATACTTTGTAAAGATGATGGATAATTTTAGTAGGGACAGAGTAGTAGAAGGGCAACCAGAAGAATGCCAAATGCTCACAACCCAAGAGGCAGATATAATGTCTTTTTGATGAACATTAATGAGCTCGGGTGTACTTCAGGGAAAGTACATTACAAGGACTTTGTGAGAGAACATTATGACCAGCACCTCTCATTCTTGCTTATATTCACAAGAATTGAATGTCTGTACATCCTGACTTTTGCATCGCACTGCTATTTGTTAAGTAAGAGAATGGTAGAACTTGGGGAAGTTTTTCTTTTTTCTTAAAAATAAAAATGGCAAGATGGTGTTTTGAACACAACTTGCTCTAGAACATGAAAGCATATGAGTCCTAGCTGTTTGTGGGGAAAAAAAAAGTTTTTTTTTTAATTGTAAAAATTAGCTTGAGGTTCTTCCAAGAGCTTAAAGAAAAAAAGCATTGAGAAATGGGAGTGAACTGTGAGATAGGGTTTGTGTAACAAGTAGCTCAAACCACAGAAGTCACATGGGCTTTCTGCTTTGCTACTTTTGATTACTTGTCAGAAGGCTGTACTTTTAGCTTCCCCCATTCTGCAAAGCCACTCAACCATGTGCTAGCTGGAGTAATCTTTATTCACGATGTCTTTACAAAGGCTCATGCAACAGAGAAGCAATGGCAATTTGTTGGACTACTGCGCTGGTCCAGTGTATAGCTCTTACCCCACACTCACAGGCAGCCTTACAATGGACGATAACAGGAGGATTCAAATGCTGGCAGACACCGTGGCTACTTTGCCCCGGGGACGAAAGCAGGTATGATGGCTATTTTGAAACTTTAGAGTATTCATGTTCTCTTAAGGGCAAAGTGCTATATTTGTCTGACTTCATACTAAAAATGTTATTCCAGAGGCTTTGGAATTAGTAGTGACTGAGAGCATGAGTGAGGAAGGAGGTGAGATGCTGGAGAGCTAGTGGACCAGTCCAAAGATTTGAGAACACAATCAAATGCTTTTTTTCAAGCCATAACTTAAAAGATGATTGATTTTCTCATTTGAAGAGGTGCTCAGGTAAAATGAAAATCTTTAAGCATAGCAAACTCGAAGATGGTTTGTATGGATACAACCAGTATGAGAATTATTGATTTTTCTCCCCTTTATGTCTCTATTGATTCTTTCTCTCCCATCCTGCTCCCAGTTTTTGGTAGTCACTTCAGTTCATAATCAAATGAGAATTTATTTTTTTGAGGACAAATTTTGTTTACTAAATTGATTATCTTCAGCTCTGGGGCACTGGTATATGCTATTGGGAAGTAAGACTTTTTTTGGATGGGCGAATGCCAGATTGAACATCAGCTCAGCTGCTTATTAACTCTGGGGTGTTGAGCAAGTTGCCTGTGTCTCTAAGCTTCAGTTTTCTTTTTTTTTTTCTAAAATAAAGATAATAATGGAAGCACCCTTATTGGAATTTATACTGCTTAGGTAAGGAAATGTGCAGTGCCTAACACAGTCACTGATGTGTAGTACGTGCTCATTAAGGCTACATGATGCTATTTCAAAATTTCTATTGCAAAGCATTTCTATAGGGATGAAAACTTGTTTGCAAAAATGTCCAACTGAACTTATTTTGACTTTTTTCTTTGTTCTTCAATTTCTAAGATGTTTACAAAATTTTTTAACCATAACCTCTCCTCAGGTTTTGCTTATATAACTTGCTATAATGCCCACATATATATTTGAGTTTGGATACAGCACTTGCACGGAAAATATTTAGAATTGCTTTAGAGTGTGGATTTTTGCCCTTAAATACTTCATGGATATCATGTGCTTCTCTTAAGCCTTTTAATTTTGGGATTAGAAAGTTATAGCATAGTGGGAGAGTCATAATCTTTTTTCAGTGATGTACATACCTGATTGCTTGGTATTTTTCACAATGAAGATAAGGGCATAATTTACCATGATTTGGATTATTGTTCTTTCTCAACCCAAAGTGCTTTTATGATGTAAAATTCAATATCATGATGAATATTTTATCAAATTACAACCTGTCTGAAAATAAAGCAACATGTGATATATTCATTATTCAGTTTTCGGGATATAGAGCAGTCAGTTTTTCTTTCTCTATATTTGCCATGAAACCATCAGACTTAATATACTTCACTTGAGTAGGCTGTGATTTCATTCTTTTGATAGAATACTTACTGATAAACATAGTTGGTAATTTTTGAATCAGGGTGGGAACTTTCCATTCCTTATTTCCTCCCTACCTGCAGCCTCATTTATTTTATCTACTCTTCTGTCCAGTAATTTTAATGCTATAGATAGTTTTTGAGTACCTACAAGGTTTACATAAGACATCATGCTAAGTGTAGGAGGTACAAAGATTAGCAGGACAAGTTTCCTGCCCATATAGAATTTACAATTCAATAGACAGAACAAATAGGCTTTATACAAAGTGAGATGACATATATGCTCTCATCCAAGTAACACACTTTTGAATACAACCTTGAAGGATAGATATTCCAGATATTGAAGGGTATTCCAGAGCAAGAGAATAGTCAGTGCTGAGGCACAGATCCACATGCCTCGAGGGCATGTTTGTGCAAAGGCACATTATTAAGTATGTCAAGAGGAGCCGGTGAGTTTAGAGAAGGTGAGAGCGGGGGAGACCTCAGAGCTGGGCTGCTTTACAGAACACTTGAACAACTTCCCCCAAGAAAGCAGTAATCTGACCAGTACAGGGAGCCACTGAATGTATTTGAGCAGTAGAGGATTTTAGGAACCTTATTTTAGAAGCACGGTGGGTTGATAAGTGAGTAGAGACTAGCAGTGAGGAAGCAGCTTATGCAGCAGTCGGAGAAAGAGGAAGTGAGGGAATGGAGAGGGGACTAAAAGACTTGACTTTGAAAAGCACTGAAGATGGAGGAGTCAGATCTAGTTTGAAGCCTGAGTGAAGATACATGAACTGAAAAAAGGCAATCAGTAGGAGACACTGGTTACCAGAGGATGATAATGCACATGTGTGCATGTGTGCACATAATACACATATACACATACACATACACCCACATCCCCATACCGATTAATTTATGCATATGTTCTCATCTTTTATAGGTCTTCTCTTCTATCTCCCTTCCCTCATATTCTTTCACATGGTAGATTCCCCATATTCAAATAGCTTTTCCTTACTTTTGTGAGAATAGCTTTAGAAAACAAAAGTAAAACAAAACCTCTTCAACATGATACTTCTGATTCTACAGAATTATCATCAGTGAGACTTGACGCAAGCTTATCCCAACATTTCAGAACTTTCCAAATGGATGTTCATTTCCTTTAACTGGTTTTTAGAGAATAATTATCCATTTGGCACTAACTGAATTGCAGGCAAAAAGATCCCTTTGAGGCAACCACATGGAGCAGGTGTTCTCTGCCTACTGTTATTTTCAACAGTTTCAGGCTGACGTCAACAATTCATACTTCTTGTTATTGTTGGCTTTAGTTTCTGCAAAGCGGTATCTGGTTAGCCTGAGTTTCAGATTAATTTTCAGAATCAATTGGGTCTTTACATTCAGAATTGTTTAAAAATATGGCTGGCCAGTTGTCTCAGTTGGTTAGAGCATGGTGTTATAAAACCAAGATCAAAGGGTTCAAATTTCTGTACTGGCCAGCACCCCCTGCAAAAAAAGCCCAATAAAAATAGATTTCTGTATGTGCATATTATTATTGGGTCAGAGGTGTCAGACATCCCAGGCTTCTACTTCTGAATATAGTTTTAGAAAAAAAAAATCCCTGTAATGGAAAAAATTGTACGAAGGAGACAGGAGGAAATAAAGACAGTCTTCATAAATGTGGTAATGGCAAAGGGTAGCAATTGTGCCTTACTGCCCACTCTCCCAATGGTCGTAGGTTGCTTTTGGAAAGCAGTTTTCACTGAATGCTGTAGTGAGAACTGGGGACCTGAAAAATAGACAAGCTTGACTGTCATTAGTGGTATCACAAACTGTCTTTGCTTAATTTTCTTTTAGTTATTAAACTATTACTAAATAGGCAACTTCTGGAACATGATTTCACTTGCAAGTTTAGATAAAGAATTTGTGCTAATGTTAGTAATGTGTATATTTCTGGAATGGGTGGTGCCCTTCAAGAGCTTTCCCAGTATTTGAGGAAGCACACCCATTGGTTACCATGACTGCCAAGTGTTCCTAACTGCACCAAGAGACTGATCCTCTAATGATACTTTTAGGTAGAAAACTGTTAATTTTACTATGAAAGAATTTGAAAAGTATTATGTATTGTAGCATGCTTAGAATCAATATCCAACAATTTTTCTCAAAAAAGACATCCTTGAGCCTATAACCAGAACTTCCTGGGAAACTGCAACATTCTGTTTAGCTTCTTTAAGGCAACTTAAAAATTAAGAAATTGAGTTTAGCTGCATTGTTTTATTGTATCTCTGTATAGTCTACAGAGCCTTGCTATCCTAATGCTCCTGACTTAAAGTGGGGGTGGGGAGGGGAGGGGAGAAAAGGGGAGGGGAGAAAAGGGAAGAATTAGGGAGTGAGGCAGGAGACTGGCAAGGGAGCAGAGCACATGATTTTGGGACTTCTGAAACAACAAAAACAAAAATCCTCACCTGTGAATCAGTATTCTGCCCTTCTCCCATCCCCACACTTTCAGGAAATGAGTACACAGAATGGGGACCAGGAAGTACAGTCTGTAACTTAGCAGCAGAAGTGGCTACAGTGTTGACCTTTGAGCTTCTGTGTGGCTAGCTAGCTATCTGGCTGAGCTAGAGATTATCTCTATCTTGGGCAAACTGACAGCTGAAGTATTTGATCTTGGTTTCCCACTAAACAGGGATGTGTAGAATCACTGCATAGCAGATGAAATACTTTTTAAATATTTATGCCTGATCTTTTAAGTCATCTGACTGAATACAGAAGAGCGATCATAAGCCCAGCTCTGGGCATCATTATATTTGTGGCTAGCAAGGAGTTAAGCAGCTTTGTCTAGTCAGCGGTCATAATTGAATGTGTAGTTTGCAAGCCTGCCAAATTGCTAAACCTAGATTTCTCATATTAGATAATGTGTAATAAAAGACAGCTGTTGCCAGCATATGCTGTGAATTGCACACCAGTTTCTCATTCATGATTTTTGGTGCCAGCACTACAACCTTGAGGAAGAGCTATGGCTGGGAGGGCAGTTTATAGAACATAGACTCCACAGATCAGATCCTCGAATAGGGTGGCTTGCCATAAGAGTGCAGGGAAAACTTTTTACAAAGTATGAGACCGTTGATAAGACCTTAGACATACTTTCTTTCACTTAGGCATATTGCTGGTGTGTGAGCTAGGTTGAACCCTGAGAATATTCCTTTCCACATTGCCTGAGTCTGAAAGCCCAGATCAAAAATAAGTAGGCTGTGTGTCAAGATGTGGCACGTGTCAGAGAATCCGATGGTGCTTAATTTATTTAAATAGTTTTTTATTTAATTGTTAGGTGCCTAAGACAGGCTCTTTGCTAAGACAGAATGGAAACTAATTTATAATTTGACTTACTATGATTTTTTTGCCAAATCAGTTAGTCCACAGGAATTGAACATCTTTTGTGCATCTCATGTTGTGATAGGCAAATATTTTCATCTTTAACTCATTTTAGCTAGATAAAAAGGTTAGAAAGAAAGAGATGGGAGATTTCCTTCTCTATAGAGGTCTTAGATCTGTTTTGTGGACCTAAAAGATTTCAGATTTGAATCTATCCAGAATAATTTTTGATTTAAAATGTAGGATGTGTGAAATCTTAATGCTACTATCAATGCTACGATTATTGTCCTAGTAAAAGGGCATTTAAATTTTTCAAGGTGCAAAATTTTAACAATTAATTAATTCTTGCCAACATTCATTCATTTAATAGTTACATATTTAGGCATATCTATGTTACTTTGTTTTCTGTTAGTCCTTTGTCTATGCTGCTTGCTGTTTTGGGATTGAGATTATTTTTTGTATTTGTCTGGATTTTTTTTTCATTTTTAAATCTTGCTACATATTTGGGATTTTAAAATTTTTATTTTTAGTGATTATCCTTGAGTTTTTCTTATGAATATTTAATTTAATAAAGGACAAAATTGAAAATATCTTAATATATCCCTCCTGAACCTGAGTATTTTAACTTGGATCTCCTATGAGCACTCAGTTGCTTGCCTTCTTGTCCAATAGTTTATTTGTATGTGGCTATTTTTCTATTTTTAAGTTTCCACTCTTTTTTTTTTTTTCCTTTTTTTTGTCTTTTTTCGTGTCCGGCAACAGATCACAACCCTCAGTGTCGCGCCCGTACCGGACCTGGACCGGCAACGGGATCGCAACCCTCGGTGTTGCGCCCTCACCTCACTCAGCCAGTGAGCGGGAACCGGTCTGTATGTGGGATCCGAACCCTCGGCGGGAGCGCCACCACGCTCCCAAGCGGCACACTGTAGCAGTGCGCCACCGGGCCAGCCCCTAAGTTTCTACTCTATTCCAGGCCCATACTAGGCACTGGTGTAGAGAGTAAAACAAATACATTCTCCAAGAAGCCCTAAGCACATGGAAGATTTTGTACAGAAGACACGTATTTGGTCTAGTATGCACTTTGCATAAATATATACATATATGTATACATATATAGTTCCAATATATATGAATATATGAATAATATGGTGAATATTGATTGCAAGAGTAATATTTTAAAATAAAAGCCCTAGTTATGATTATAGATGACATAATTAAATATGGCCTACTTAAGCACTTTACAGTCTGAACTAAGGGTTGATGACAAGCCAATAAAGACAATGAAAATAGATTAAGAAAATGTAAGACAATATAAGGGAGAGACTGAGAATGCTTGGGAATATCAAGTTTATTGCTCTCTTCCACAAGAATGCAGCCTACTGCACAGCTGTATGGTCCTCATCTTTATTAATGGTAGATATCAGGTACAAAATCAGGGTGTAACAAACAATGCGAATTGTTGTAGGCATTCCACAGCTAGTCCTTATAAATTAAAAATAGATACTTTTAGCAATTATAGTGAATGTTTTTGGGTCTGAGCCTTCCTATTTCAGTCTTTGGGATGATATAAATGAGTTAAGGTCCAGAACCGACAAAAGAGGAAAATGTAACTAATTTACATGAAATAGTGGGAAGAGATCACCTCTCCATTACATTAACTTTACTGACCAATGGCTGAATTCTTCTCATGGGGCCATTCCAGAAAATTTGTGAGATTGCTGGCATTTGGTACCTAGTAATTCAAATTCCCTACAGTATGTAGGTGTCTTTTCTAAAGAATGCTTTCATGGGTATTTCATTTGTGTAACTTGTCATATACATATACATTTCTTCTGTATATTTTTCTCAGGTTTTCATCCTCTACATACAGTATTTTATTTATTTGTCTGGACTGATTGTGCCTTGATCTCCTGGCATTTTATGTATTTACTTGTGTATAATAATCATATTAGGTTGACAGTTAAACACCAGGTTAGCTAGTAGCATAAACTTATGTTTTAAGCCCTTGGACCAACACTTGAGAAAGCACTAATTAACATTTACTAAATTTTTCCCAAACAAACATACAAGAACTTGCTGCAATCCCCTCAAAATAAGGTGCCACCTTTTGTTGACTTTTCCACTATTTAGAATGATAAAATGTGTCCTGAAAGCTTATATTTGTATGACGTTTTCCAAAATGTGCAGAGGAGTGAAGGTGATACTATGATGTTCTAAGATTCATTTTCTTTCTTGGCTGGAAATCTCACTGCTCTCTTCTAAAACAATTGCAAAAATAAATCATAAACAGAATTGAAGTTTTGAATCACTGGTTTCACCTGAATTGTGTTCCTGTATATGAGTTGGTTCTTTAGAGATTGTTTTATCCTGCTAAAAACAGTAACATATCGAACTATTATAATAAACACAGTCATTTCATTAATATCTCCAAAAACTATCAGGTATTTGGATTTTATATGTTATTCTATGGATGTTATTTTTCGATTTCAGTGAGATTATAAATTGTTGCAGTTAATGTTTCAGAGGCTGCTTTAAACACAGATCAGAAATGAAGTTCTCTTTTGCAGCTTTATAGCTTTGCCACATTACATTAACTCTTTTGCCACAGTGTGTTACTGTACAAGTCTCTTTTAATCTTTTAAAAGATTAAAAGATTGCTATCACTCCAGAATGTAAATTACTCCATTTAAGAAACAATTTCTCAGGAGAAGTGATAAAGAACCAAGTCCTTTGTGATTTAGAACAGTTTACAAATGTATCATAAGGACCTTGAGATAACCGTATGCTTTTTGTATTTTTCAGCTTGCTTTGACCAGATCAAGTTCTTTAAGTGACTTTTCCTGGTCTCAAAGGTAAAGAGATTCATTTATTTTTTGGTCACTCTCCAAGATATTTAGGAGCACAGCTCTCCAGACTGTTGATCACACATACTCTTTCTCTCTCTTTCAGACACACACACACACACACACACACACACACACACACACACACACACACACACACATCATAATACTACAGTTTACATAAATGTCAGCTCTTTTTAATTGTGATGGTATTTTTGATGATAACTATGTGCCAAATGTGATACTTTGATCTTCATGCAGTTTTTTTTTTTTTTTAAATTTTTATTACAGAAAGCTTGTTACTGTGGAAAAGCAGGATAATGGAACATTTGGATTTGAAATTCAGGTGGGCAGTTTTCAAATTTTTCAGACTTCCAAGGAAGAAAGTGGCTTTGGTAGTGTTATGATATCTTCAAAGCAAAAATGAAGTTAAGATTAGAAAATGATGCAGACTGTGACTTTTACTCAGTGTGTGGTTGTTTTTGGTAATTTTTTTTAGTGTGTTGAGTACTGTTAAAGAAAGAAAACATTGAAGCTGATAAAATAAAACCCCTGAGATATGCTCAGCAGCTTGTGCTTAGTTGCTTCAGTCTTCCCTTATGTCTGAGACTGATCAGAAATGCTTGCTATCAGCCAAGTCTTAGATAGGAGAGTGAAACACATTTTACAGATGTGCATTTTATATATTTGCATTTTTATGTGTTTTGCATAATCATATTCTTATACTGCATATCAGATTTTAAATATTTACTTTGGTATTCAAGAAATAGTTGGAAGACTGTGTATCTGTGTATATGGAATGCATATATTCATGTATAGCTGCTGCTACATTTGCTACTAAAGATTTCATGTTGGATATAATAAGAAGTTTGTACTTTTTTTCTAATGACAACACTTTAAAATTATTATTTGAAACACTTAGAACATTTGGCTCTACTTGCAGATTGCTTCATGTTGTAGGAAATTAACAGTTTTTACAGGTTTCAATATAATTGCCTAAGAACTTTACTTTTTATTTGCTGTTTGCTTTTTCATGATCGTATTTGTAGGAGTAGTGAATTAGGTCAAATAAAGTCTAGTTCAATTAAGGGCAACAACAGTAGCTTAAGTATTATTGGTTTTTTCCATAGCTCTTTTGCATTTCTTTCAGCTGTGTTTTACATAATCCTATTTTTATAGTATACATCAGATTTTAGATCTTAGCTTTGGTGCTGCTTTCAGAAAACTTTGGTGTGATATCAGCTCCACAATTGGAAAGTCAGTGTGTATTTTAAGATTAGAAACAGGAAGCTGCTAAGTAAAACATGTTTTATGAGAAAGAAACAAAATGGAACTCTAGCTGCAATGAACAGAGAGAAGGCTGCAGAAGAAAAGGTACCTTTTGCTTTGTGAACTCTTCTACTTTAAATTTGGTGAAATCTATAATTCACCACAATAACTGCTAAAATCCAGAAGATTTTAGAAGTATAGCACTCTCTCCTTTTCCTTGTTCACATGAAATCCTCCCTATTCTGTCATAGAAATGCTTTTTGTGACTACTTCTTTTTAAATGAGAATTGTCCTGAAGGATGTGCAGCATTTGCTACTGAAAACAGGATAAATAACTACTCACTTCTTTTTATTTTTTTTACTCTGCTATAATACATGTCAGTGCTTCCTTTTGTTTCTCTCCCATACCATGAGCACTTATTCTACATGGAGCAAGAGTCAAAGTTATCATCAGTAGACAAAAGGCCACAGAGCACCATTAAACCTCAGTGGATCAACATGAGCTAATAACTCCTTCACTTCTGAGTTGCAGCATGTTTGTGTTATCTCAGTGATGCAGGAACCCACGCCCTGCAAATTCACTCTGTGTGTGCTTCCCATTACCAGCTCCATGACATCATCCATTCTTTAGTATTCATAAGATTTGCAGCAGTCAACAAATAGGGGAAATACTTCTGGGAACTTTTTGAAAACCAGATAGAACCTCATGTGCCCATGTTGTGCACACTGTGAATGTACATTTAGGTCCTGCCTACCAGACAAGGGACACTTTGGAAGAGACCAGACCCACCCTCCCCACTGGTTTTCTGTGGGTGCTAGTTTTATGCTGTTTATGAGAACCATGCAACTTGATAGGAACACAGACTTTAAATTCATGCACAGCTGAGTGCATGTTCTCTCAATTCATGCCTTATGGGGTCTTTGGGAGTTTTAAATGAAATAACATATGTAAAGTACTTAGTAACATGCCTTATTAGATTGAAGGTCACTGGGTATGAGAAAGGATAATGTGATCTTTGTGTCTCTAAGAAATGCAGGTGATCATTCTGTCACTGGCTTCTGTAACAGTAGCTAGGAGACTGAGTAACAGAAAGAGAAGTATCTGACTAATTATGTTTTACTGTAACTTCGGAGTTTCTGCCTTTTCCTCACTTTCTCTGATCCCCAAATTTTACACCCATTGTGAACATGCATGCAGGTTCCAGCTGCATAAATCAACACATTTCCCCTGTATGGTCCTCACTTTGGTCGCTGGAGATGGAGGGTAGATTCTCACTGCTAATGAGAATTGTTACAATGGTGGTTTCCCGAAGAAGTGTCAGTTATGTCTTTTGTTCCTATACTCCACGAACTAGACCAGCCTCCATCTCTGGAAGAGTCTGGGCCGTAGAAGACTCCTGGCAGGAAAGCTGGTTTCTAAAAGTTACTTGCACGTGACTGACGTGTGGTGCCTCAGGGATTATCAAATGAGAAGGAATGAACATCAGACATTAATTTTTCCACAGAGAGCAGTACTGTAATGTGGTTTAATTTTAGGAATCAGATGTTTAAAAGACAACTCAGAACATTAATTTTGATTCTTAGTGGAACTAGGTCTCATCACTTAAATGTGTGAGAGAAAAATATGTATGTTACAGGTCACTGGGACACTATATCTAGCAAACATTTATTCAGCTTTGTGGTTCAAATTGGAAAAAAACCCCCAAAAAACCAAACAAACAAACCACCACCACCACCAGAGTACTTGTGCCAAGCTGAGGCAAGAGGTGAAGCGTAACTTTTTCTAATTTAGCAGGGTGATTAATGAACTGGTGAGAACTCATGGCAGGCATTCTGTTACAGGTCACTGGGACACTATATCTAGCAAACATTTATTCAGCTTTGTGGTTCAAATTGGAAAAAAAACCCCAAAAAACCAAACAAACAAACCACCACCACCACCAGAGTACTTGTGCCAAGCTGAGGCAAGAGGTGAAACGTAACTTTTTCTAATTTAGCAGGGTGATTAATGAACTGGTGAGAACTCATGGCAGGCATTCCAGAGAGTGCTCAGAAATGAAGGTAACTGAGCCAATTATAGTACTTTTGAATAAATGCAGGGCAGATTGTCATTATTAGAACTCTGATTTAAAATAATCATTGTTGGTGTGTCTCCCCTGCTGGATGTGGACTGTTTCTTACCTCCTGTAATGAGGGTTTTAACTTAGCAGAATCACATAGGGGTTTTTCTCTTTGCTCTTGGCCACCATTATTTTGTCCCATTGGGAAATGAGAAACTCAATTTTTCTTAATAAATATGTAATGATAATAGCATCAGATGGTCTCTTCGGCTTGAAAATATAAAATCTTGAGCCACTCTCTCCCACTTTATATCTCATGCCAGATGATTTTTTTTATAAATGGAGTTGGCTGCAGATCGATAGAATTGCAAAATCGGTACCTTTGATTCAGTTTATAGTCAGAAAAGCATTTTCAAATTGTCCTTTGCACTTATCTATTATACAGATTAATGGCAATTGGCACAATTTTATCTTTTGACACATAGATTTTGAGTTTTTTTGAATAGTAACTGTGTATCACCTTAATTTTCATAGACTTACAGGCTCCAGAACCAGAACACCTGCTCCTCAGAAATGTGCACTTTGATCTGCAAGGTAGAAGAAGACAGCCCGGCTCACTGTGCCGGCCTGCAAGCTGGTAATTTATAACTTTGCTCATGTTAGGAGTCATTTAAATAGAAAGAAAAGAAACCTTTTTGATACTGAAGATCAGGATGTGATTATTGCTTTGAATATTCTGAGCTCCTTTATGTTTCTAAGGTTTGGAGCTTGCTTGTTTTGTTTCATTTGCGTGTCAGGAGGGATTATTGAACCAATATAACGCTCATTTTTCTTGGCATCTCCCAGGTGATGTCCTTGCAAATATCAATGGCGTGAGCACAGAAGGTTTTACTCACAAACAAGTGGTTGACCTGATCAGATCGTCAGGAAACCTGCTAACGTAACTATCCGTCTAGTTCCCGTGGGGCTTCCAAAATGTTAAGGTCTCTCATAATGCCTGTTGAGTGAGTGAATAGACTTTTTGTTCAGGGATCACAAGAAGGGA
Organism: Galeopterus variegatus; assembly: GCF_000696425.1. Taxonomy (NCBI): domain Eukaryota; kingdom Metazoa; phylum Chordata; class Mammalia; order Dermoptera; family Cynocephalidae; genus Galeopterus; species Galeopterus variegatus. The sequence continues at coordinate 319,388 of NW_007727875.1, read as the reverse complement.
GGGAGTGCCCCAAAGCTTTGGGATTGGGTACAAATGTTTTTATCAGTTCCTTTTGTTTCTCAAGGTTTCCTCAGACTTGAACATATCGTCAACATCTGAAATCAGAGGATATGGATAGCCCAAATGTCTGGGGATGGGGGGAGGGAGGTGGGGTAAGCATTTAAAAATGTATTTATTATTATTATATTTTTAAATGTCGAATTCAGTTAAACTGGTACATATTCTCTTCGGACTGAGAGGAACTGGTCCAATTTCCATGGTTGATATTATCTTGTGGCTAGAACAAATAAAAGGCCAGAAGGGCTGAGTTTTTTCGTTTATGCTACAAGCTAGTTATTTTTCTCTTCCAGACTTCCATTTGGAAGGAAGGACAAAGTCTGCTCAGCCCTACCCACTTCAAAACACACACAGGCACACCGACTGATATTCTAAGCTTATTAATGGGACATCGATATCCTCAATGACAGATTTGACTGACTTTTCCACCAGAACATTCCTAATACCTCATAAGACCTTAATAAGTAGTTAAAAGATGGAATTTGCTCATTTAATAAAATTGCATTTCTTGAATAAATACTGTGTTTCCAGCTCTGTGATAGTCCCATGAAAGACAAAGGTGAACTCTCTTAGTGCTTTAATAATTGTGGAAGGAGATGGCTAAGAAAAGCCTGAAAAATAAGTAACTTTTATATTTCAGTTGCTGATAACTGCTAAGAGGAAAGTAAAATAAGGCAGTGGGATAGAGCTTTGAGAAAGAGGGCTGCTAGTTTAGTTTAGATGTTTAAAGTAGTCCTTTCCGAGGAGGTGAAATTTGAGCTTAGATGTAAATAAAGTGTGGGAATGGTTATATGAACTCCCGGCAAGGACATTTCAGGTAAAGGAAGAGGTCTATGAGTTCTCAAAATGGGATTGACACATCCAAGGGACAGAGAGAAAGCCAGTGTAATATGTACTGGGTAGATTAGAAAGAGTATAAGAAATGAAGACAGAAAGTTGGCCAGGGGCAGACCATCAGTCTCATCAGCCATGACAAGGAATTTACATTTTATTCTGATTGAGGTGGGTCCTATATTATCCCATTCATTCTTCACAGGCACCTTCTGGGGTTAGTTTTATCCCTATTTATAGATGAAGCACCTGACGTTTAAAGACAACTTAGTTAAGGTCACCCAATATGTAAGCAATAGGGTTGGGGTTGGCCACCGGCTCTGGATACCAGGATCTGTTCTCTTCAGCTACAGCTGCTCATTGTGAGATGCCAATAGAAAACCTGTTGGAGGGCCTTCAGTGATTTTAGTCTAAAACTTCAAAGGATGTTTTGGGTGTGTGTGCCTGAGTAGTTTTAAAAGATGACCGGTGGAGGTAGAGGACTGAGTCTAGCTCTGTGGGTCCTGTGAGTTCAGGGTAAAGGACAGAGACAATCTTGCTTCAGAAAATCCTGGATCCAGAAGGTGGGAACCATAGAGAAAATGCTGCAGTTAGAGTCAGAGAAATATTTTCCATATGGATGAAGTGGGCAGACCACAGGTGAATAAAGGGTAGTAGATGAAGATAATTGCTGGAAATCCAGAGATCAGGAAAATGGGAGACAGTCTACAAATAGTGAAGAAAGTGGCCAATCCGTGCCTATATTTTTGGTTTAACATGTCTATTGCTTGGGCAGGTCAGATCAACGTTAAAAGTTCCCATGAAACACATTCTTAGGGATCCCCACTATTGCCCACAGCGTCAAGACTGCCTTAATGAGAAAGCAGACAGCATTTGGCTTGCTATCATCTCACTATCTTCGGTGTGATGCTATTAGAAATAGAAGAAAGTTTGTCTTTACATTTAATGGTTTTATTATGCCTTAACAAATTTCTTGCATCTTTATGAATATTTATAGTTTAGTAATCAGAAGGAATTTGAACCAGCACTTTAAAAATGCTTAGGTGTGTGATTCACAAATAAAATATATTATATTCAGATGGATGGTTTAGTAGTCAAAATAAAGGCTGAGTGCACAAAACAAATCAAATTACTCAGGATAGAACAAGTCTTATTTTTAGAGAAGCATTTGATGTAGGAAGAAAATAACACTAAGCTGATAATTCTAGGATTAAAGTTTATAAACTAAAGGTTTTGAAATGAAAGAACCATATGATGGTAATTATCTTATAGTAGTTCTGCTTCTGCTTATTCTAGCTCCAAAATTATAAGGCAATTTGCAGAGGTAAAGACTCCCAGAATTCTAGGAAGGAAAGGATTTCTCTCTGTTTCAAGAAATAGCATGTTGGTTCTACTCTTGTGAAAGTCCCTAGTGCGTATTGTTTTTGTTGTACCCCTTGTACTTAGCACAGTGTCTAGAGCCTGGCACATAGTAGATGCCCAGTAAATACTCACCGAATAAATGAGGTGATTCTGCTGGTCCCCACAAGAATAGATTCTGTTAGAGAGCAACCATCATAAAGTGGCTTCTATAAAATGAGCTACAGTTACAAATTAACCAGGATCTTTTCTTTCAGCCACCCTCTCAAGGGAAATATTTTTCCCATTTTCTTTCTCTGAATGTTGTCAGAGACTTGGCGTAGGTCCAGATACTTAAAGTGCTGTGAGAATTGTAATGTTTATGTTGCGTTTTTAGTATAGTCTGTGCTCAAAATGTAGTACTCCATAAGGATGGTACTTATTTAAATGAATCACTCATGCTATTTACCTCCACCTTTTTTTTTTCTTAAAACAGGATAGAGACTCTTAATGGAACAACTATTCTCAAAAGAACAGAGCTTGAAGCAAAGCTGCAGGTTTTAAAGGTAATTTAATTTAATTCAGTGAGCCACATTTTTCATCTTTGAATGTGTGATTGGTAGAATAAAGCTCTATTTGAGGAATTGAGATAGTCCTTGAAGATGAAATGTCATGATGAATCTAAACTGCTGAATTATCAAGAGCCACACAATTACCTTTGCAGGAATATCAAATTCCGGAAACCCAGCATAAATCACTTTCTTCCTTCCTCCTTATGTGTGTCTACGAGTCTCAGAGAGGCAACAGGAAGGCACATCATTAATGAAGGGGTCTTAAAGAACTTTTCAGTAATGCACCTGTGATCTCCCTCGATTTACATTTTATTTGGGGAAAAAAAAACAAAAAAAGAGGTGCTAGTCTTTTTTATCACTTTCCCAAGTGTTGCATGAATGTGCTGGAGGGCTTTTTCAGTGTTCTACTTTGTGTCCTTCCATTCTGCTTTATTCTTAAAACAAAGACCATCGCCCTCTAATCCTGTGGTTCTCCTTGAATCTGCTTTCATTGGCAAACACACTATTAATTTTGAAAGAGAAAAAAAAAAATCAAAGTTTCCATGAGACTGTACATAGTGCAGGATGTTCAGTGAAAATTCCCTGGGATGGTTCTTTGAAGGTCTTAAAAAAATCTCAGTTTTCTGGGCTGGTTAAGGTTTCCCAAGCCATGCAGTCCGGACCCTCACTCATGTACATCTGAGTCATAGCTTGGCTGACCCCCTCCCTTGGCCCCAGGTAACCTCTCTATCCTATTGCTCCCTGCTGCATGGCAATGAGGTAGCCAATCTGAGCAGAGATCACATGGCTTACTGTAGACAAATTGCTTATTTGGGCTTTGTTTAGAAAAAGCTGCCATTTATTAGTTTTATTCAGGAAGTATGCACTTATTAACTATTGAGCCTAAGAAGGTGGGTTTTATTTTGTATCCTTCCTTTATATACTATTTTATCTTGCATCCTTCCCTTCCCCCACATCCAGTTCATCAAGACCTGTTTTCTTCTTCACCAACATTGATTTTAATACTCTTGCCACTTTGTTTATCCCTGTGATTTTTTTACTCACTTTGTAAAGATACTTGAAAAAAAACTCTGCTGAGATTTTGATAAAAATTGAATTGCATTTATAAAATAAATGAGATTAATTGAAATCTTTATGGCTTTCATTTATTTCACTTTGAATTCAGGATCTCAATCTTTTTATTCAGGTCTTTTGTTTAATTCAAAAATATTTTCTAAAGTTTATACATTTTTACATATCTCCTATTATACTTATTATTATGTACTTTATAATTTTTCTAGCTAATGATAAATCTAATCTTTTAATTTTTCTACTATTTTTTGCTTTTGATTTTTGCATGAATTTTTAAGTCCTCTGGTCTTGCTGAACTCGCTTTATTTTAATAATTTCGAGGATTTCCTTAGATTTTCTACATAGACATCATATCATCTGCAGATAATAAAGGTTTTGCTTATTTATCCAAATTATTTAACTAATTTATTTTTCTTCTCTTATAGCATTGACTAGGATCGTCAGTATATTGAAAATAGTGATAGTTTTATTCTTCACTTTAAAGGGACCACTTCTAACATTTTGTCATTACTTTTTATAAGGAGTAAACAGTGCTTCATATCATATTTAGATTTTTTAAACTGTCATAATTAATTTCTTTTGCAAAACAGAGAAGTCTTAGTGAACAACTTCTTTAAAAAGTTAAACTAATTTTTCAGCCTTTCGGAGCAAAAAAGAAAGAAATATAGAAAATAACATAGTGATCTTATTTAAAACAAGAGTGAAAAAATAGGTTTATATTTCATGGGATAAAGTATTCATTTGCACAAAACATTATTTCATGCTTCTAAGCAATTTCTATTTTTTGAGTGTTCTCTCCTGAAGTTTTAATGTACATACTTTATTATTTTTTCTAGCAATGTACGATTTTTTTTTACATATCTCCATCCTCTTCTGAAACATCATGAGCACCTTAACATACTTTAAATGTTCAGTTAGGAGCCCGTATTCCCTATTCTTGCTTACTTTAGAGAATTTTATCCATTTTTGATAATTACAAAATATAGGTTTTTGTTCTATATAGTTGGTAGTGAACAAATACACCAGCATGTAGAAATGATGTGCTTGCTGTTGTTTTTTGCATTCTACTCCTTACCTTTGGGCTTACTTTCCTTCAAATTTTCAAATTTATTGCATGAAGTTGATAATAAAAATTTTGGTCTCATTTTTAAATTTCTGTCATAACTGCTATGTCTACATTTTTATTTGTACTTCTTTTATGCTTTCCCTCTATTTTCTTGATTATTCTCTCTAGAGTATTTTCTATTTTTTAATCTTTTGAAAAACCAGTATTTGGATTTGTTGCAATCTTTTATTTTTTTTTTTCTGGTTGTTTTAAAGATGCTCTTTTTGTCTTTATCGATCTACAGTTTCATCACAGTGTAATTAGGTCTGGATTAATTTCTAAATTTATACTGCTTAGACCTTGTAGTGCTCTTTTGATCTAAAGACTTGTGACTTTCTTTTTTTTTTTTTAAAGGGGACTGGTAAGGGGATCTTAACCCTTGACTTGGTGTTGTCAGCACCACGCTCACCCAGTGAGCAAACCGGCCATCCCTATTATGGGATCCAAACCCGTGGCCTTGGTGTTGTCAGCACCACACTCTCCCGAGTGAGCCACGGGCCGGCCCCTTATGGGATCCAAACCTGTGGCCTCGGTGTTGTCAGCACCGCACTCTCCCGAGTGAGCCACGGGCCGGCCCCTTTTTTCAGTTTTGGAAAGCTATCAGCTCAGTCTCTTTGAGTACACCTTCACCACTCCCTGTATTATCTTCTGGAATTCCTATTAGATATATTTTAGAGTCTCTTGATTTATCTTCCATGCTTCCTAATTACTATTTCATATTTTATATCACATTACTATTTTGTGTTATGGCCTTTTTGAATTCTTTAGTAATATCTTCAGTAATATTCTTGTTATCTGTGTTTTGTATAGAATGTGTTCTTTCTATTGAGTTTTTAAAACTAATTGTTTTTTATTGTCAGGTAGTTCTTTTTCATATCTATCTGTTCTTTTATTTCTTTGTTTCAAATTTCTTGCTCTTATGAACTTTGATCTCATTTATTGCTTAGAGAATTATAATTATTCTTATTTTCAAGTCTTCTTTGGATACTTTTCTATTTTTATTTTGCTTGGACAGAATCCATGTAGTGATTATCAGTTTTACTATCTTTCTTACCATTAAGCATCTGTGGGTGTTTTGGAGTTTAGGTTGCCTACGTCCTTTGGGTGGTAGCCTCTCCCTTCTGCTCATGTGATGGTTGGATAGTTGCTTCCACTCAGCACTTCAAGTTTCCAAATCCAGAGCAATGTCTGGCAGCTTAGATGCTTTGCCTGGAGAGTCAATGCACTGCTTAGCTCAGGTCATGAGGCTATACTTACATACTCCTGGATACAAGATCTACATGAGCCATAGCCATCAGCAGCAGCTTTTCTCAGCCTCCTTTTCCCAGTGGCAGAGCTTCAGTCAAGGTTCTTTTCTCAAGCAGGAACCTTGGCCCCGTCCTTTGCCTCAGAGAGGTGAATTTAAGCCACATATTGTCATAGGATCCAAATTTCTAGCTACCTCTTTCTGCTTCTCCAGATCCAGCAAATCTTTGGGTTCCTGCTTACCATCTTGCATTTCTGTCCCATTTCTAATCTTGAAACTGTGAGATTTCCAGTACATCTCTTAAGCTAGGAATGTTTGGTTCTGACCTGTAACCAAGGTCAGGCTGGCTTCCCCTCCAAACAATGACATTTACTTTGTGCATCATATGTAAGTGAGTATTCTGTTCCTCAAGACTCTTGTGGGGACAAAAACTCTTTAGAAACAGTGATCTTTTCTGAGGCATGTTTTCAGGGATTCCCTTTCTCCTGACCTATGATTCAAATGTTTAACGTGAAAACAGCACATCCAATGGGCTAGCTGGGAGAGCTAGTTTCTGATCTAGTTCTGCTATCCACTGGGTTTATAGCCCTTGAGAAATATTTTGTTACATTGAAACTTTATCTTCTAATCTGAATTTTTAGTGAAGATATGAAAATTAAATAACATATCTGTGAAAGCACAATGAAAGTACTAATGTGTCATGGAAATGTTTAGCTGTATGTTTCCTGTACACTGGGAATATATTTGGAGCCAATCTAAGATGTGATAGTTTAGGGTTGTCTCCGGAATCCATTCTTTCATGTATTCATTCAACCAATATTTACTGAGCCATCTCAGACATGGAGTAGGCCCAATGAGGTGGTATGGCCCAGTATGTTTAGAGCTCACATATCCTTTAATTCTCATCTAACCGTGAGAGTTTAGATTTGTTCAGAGATACAATTGTGATGTCAATAACACAGGCAGAAACAGACCCTGAGGAAAATAGGGAAGCTTGGTTACAGACTGAAAACTCTTAGTCACTTTGACACCTCTGCTCTTTACACTGGTATTTTCTTGGTTTTGGTGATGACATACTTATAATGACTGGGTCAAATGAACAAATTAGATATTTTAAGACCTTTATTTTCACAAAAATTAACTATTTGGCAAGCTGCGACTTTGTATTTTTGCATAGTCAGTGCAGAAATATAATTTCCTCTTCTTTCTATATTTAGTTTTGACTGTCAACCTATCCTTATGCTTTTCTACTGGACTCTATTCTCTTGTAGGAAATAAAATCTCTTTAAAAAAGAAAGGAGTTTTTATATATGCCAGAACCTTGCTAGTCTTATATTCTCTGGATCCCTAATTCTGACCTTCACGCAACCACAGGTTTGCACAGGTAATAAGAGGTGTGAGTCAGGCAGCCCAGCAGTCTTATAGCCATTATACACTATATTATAGTACAGAAAAAACAAGAAATTAACTGAGCCAAGCATTTCATTGCTTTAATTTATTGCTTGCATATTATATTGGCAACCATAAGGATTGCTGTTAAATGTTACTGTTATCGGGGATTAGAAAATCCCAGCTAGTTATTGTTCAGTCCCTGAAGACGGAGGAGCGAGGCATGTTCCCCTTAAGCATTTAATGAAGTTCATGTAATTTTATTGCTTTCTTTTTCTTAGGCCTTTTTTCTACCAAATGTAGTTTTTTCTCTTCTTTCTTAGCCTTCGTCAGCTCCTTCTAGATTACTTCATACAAAGGACTGCTTGTTTCCAACTAGGCTTTCTTTCCCTTCCTTAGGATAAGTGTCCACAGGCAAATCTGAGCTGTGTGCACCTGCTGGGCTTGCTATAGGAGCCAGACATGGCAAAGGCGTGGAGTAGAGGACAAGGAACAGGGAAGAGGATGAGCCAGTGACTGTCTTGCCAGGTGCCTCTGCCTGGTTTGCTTTCTGTTTCCATTCCCGCAGCCCCTCCGTGGGCTAGGCCAGGCCTTGCCTGCTGTCCTGACAATTGCAGCAGCCACTTCTTTCCCATGGTGGGCCACTGCTGTTGTGTGCTGGGGCAGCCAGGGAAGGAAGCAGTTAAAAAATCAGGGTGCTCAACAGTGCTCTAAGTTTAGCCCTCCAAGGGAGCATTTCAGATCAGGTTTGTTCTCCTTTTTGTCGTGAAAAATAAATAGATGTCCAGCAGAAAAGGGGCGCTGGTTTATAGGTTGATGATATGTGTTGAGTGTTTACTAAGTTCTAGTCGATGCTGGAAGCATTTTATATCTATTAACTCATTTAATCTGTATGACAATCCCAGGGTTTAGGTTCCATTATTGTCTTCATCCTGCAGCTGGGGAATCCTAGAGTGTAGATCCTGTCTAAACAGCTACTAAGTTCTTACAAACCCAAACAATCTGGTTCTATATTTTCAAAAATAAAAATATACACATTTTATTGTTTTTCTTGGTTTTTAAAACAAAACTGTTTGGTGCTACTGGGCTATTTCTTAAGAAAGTAGCATTTCCTATATTCTCCTTTTATACAGCAAAAATCTTTTAAATGAACGGAAGGGGTTGGTAGTGCTAGAAAGAAAGAAAACATTTTTAATGACAAATCTCAATACCTAGAAATAAATTGCTATTTTTGCTACGGTTTCCTAATAATTATCACTTTTTTCTTCTTTCTCACAGCAAACTTTGAAGGAAAAATGGGTGGAGTACAGATCTCTGCAGTTACAGGAACAGCGCCTGCTTCATGGTAAATGCGATTTCCTGTTCTGAAACCACACTAACATTTCACCCTTGCAGCATTTCTGCCTCTAAGTTGTTTTAAGATTAGCATCACTACAAGAAAAATATGTCTAACACCCATCAATGATACTAGTCTGTGTTTCTTTGGCATGAACTTTGGACTGATCTATGTATTTGGAGGAAGAATAAGTCAACACATACCCTCTTCTCCGTACACATAGCAATACACATGCTCATAGTAGGCACCTGGGGATTTTTGAAGAGCAGTAGGAAAGATTGCTTGATTTTCCTATTATTTCAGCAAATGAATTAAATTCCTGCAATCATGGCTCAGGGGCTGTGTAGTTCTCAGAACTACTATTGAAGCTGGAATAGTTGTGAGCTTCCTGGGTAGCTCCCATCATTTGTGCAAATTGTGTAAGTTACATTTATGCAGAGAAATCTTTGTTCATGGTTCCCAAGACCAAGACAGAAATGTATAAGATTATCATAACAGTAAATACATAACTCTTGCCATTATATGCAATCTGAAGAGAAGGTTGAGTTTGAAATTTGTTGATTTGCTGTTTGTTGTGTGACTGATGTAACCCAAGGAATGAACCTTTCTGTACAAATAATTCATTGAAAACACTAGTTATGTGGGTGTGAAATAAAGGTTATGTTTTGTTTAGATAACACTGAGCTAAGTCTCTATTTATAACCTAGAAAATCTATTAAAAATGATAATCCCTTCCCCCCAAAAGTGATAATCCATTTGTTTACAGAAAAGAATACGATTTAATCCTTAATTAGGCACTAATTTACATCTTAGAGGTTTGGGTTAAAGTTCTGTTTTTTTTTTTTTTTTTTTAATAGAAGTGTTTGAAACTTACATACAAGTTACTTCTCTCTCTCTCTCTCTCTCTCTTTTAATGTTTTTAAGTTAAAAGTTTTTTAAAAATTCATATAGGTATTTATTTTGGGGGTCTGAGATTTGGTAGAGAGACAGAGATTCAAGAACTTGTTTTCATTCTTGTTAATTCTGCCACCTCCTAGCTTTCTGTTTTCATGAGGGTGTTTGAGAAGCCTTTGCCTCCACTTCTGGAGCATCCTGAATGGCCTAGTGAATATAGGCAGTTGTGGGGTACTATGGTAATGGCCTTGTATGGACAAGATCCTTGGGTCAGAATCCCCATAAGGTCGTTGCATACACATTTTTTGAGAGATTGAGGGAGTTCTCTAGTCTGCTTTTTCTAGACCTACAGTAAACATTCGGGGCATGACATTCTATAAGGCAATTGCTCTCCAGTCGGAAGAAATTCATTAGTTCATTGCAAGATGAAATGAAGTAGGATGTATTAGCAAAGAGAAAAGCATAATGACTAGCCACTGCAGGCTGACCATGCTTAACCTTGCAAATCAAATGTAAAAATAAAAGTTTCTTTTTATATTGTCAACCAAGGTCAAAGGACAGAAGCAGTAAAGTTAATAGAACCATTTCTGAGTGTACAGTGTTCTATTACTTTTCCTGAAGCAGAATCACCTTCGAATTATGTTTTTCTCAGGCTGGTGTTACAAGTATTGTCTTTTCTTTTAGCAGCATACCAACCAACTCAGCTAGTGGGACAGGATGTTGGTGTGTGACTAACATTTGAGTCTGGAGGGCCCAAAAATAGGTTAGGAGGGCTGATGAATAAATTCAGCCAAATGTAAAATTTAGTTTCTTCAAATAAATTATTACTCATCTGACGACAGGGATGGTTTCTGGATACAGTACCATTTCAGAGCATTTAAGTATTCCAAGATGATACTTGAGGCATATTGATACTGGAAGATATATTTGATTTCATAAAACCTTTTGGTATAAATAACTTTAAATGCTATATTTTTGAATAACAGTTTCCCATACATTGCAAATGATTTTACAAAAATTTTCCAATTATTAAAAGAAAATATACAGTAAGAATCAGAGGAACTAAATGGAGAAAATCCATAAAACAGCATTTTCCCAAGTATATTCTTTGGAAGTCCATTTCTGTGAGAATTTTAATAAAACTGACTCCAGGGTCAGTTAAGTTTAAGAAATGATCATTTTGGAGATTCACAAGTCACACTGGCACACTGCCAGTTGGAATGAACTGTTCTCATATGAAGCATCTTGTTTAAATTCATTCTAATATTATAATTTATGTGACCATGGAGCCATTTCTTTGGAACCTGGTCCATGAACAACAGTTTGGGAAACCTTACTATAAGGTTTATCAAATGGCTTCATAAACCGTCACTTACTCATGCAAGTCAAAGTTCAGTGAAAAATATTTTCACCGTTACTCTTTCTTGTGTTCTTCCAAGAGAAATTTGGGTGTACTTGTTTCTAGAGAGTGACTTTCAGATCCATTCCACAGCAGACTTTGTTCTCTGCGTTCTAGGTGATGCAGCTAACTCCCCAAGCTTGGAAAACATGGACACGGATGATTTGTCCTTGTTTGGAACCCTGCCTGGGCCAGCCCCAGCCCTTATGGACCGGAATCGACTGTCCAGTGAGAGCAGCTGTAAGAGCTGGCTGAGCTCCATGACAATGGACAGTGAGGATGGCTACCAGACGTCGGTGTCCGAGGACTGGAGCAAGGGCACCTTCAGCCGGCAAACAAGCACAGACGACGAGTGCTTTGTCCCCAAGGATGGGGAAGACTTTCTGAGGAGGTCTTCTTCGAGCAGAAACCGCAGCATCAGTACCACCAGCAGTGGGTCCATGTCCCCCTTGTGGGAGAGCAACTTCTCAAGCATGTTTGGGACCCTGCCCCGAAAGAGCAAAAGGGGAAGCGTCCGGAAGCAACTGTTGAAATTCATTCCTGGTCTTCATCGTGCCGTGGAAGAGGAAGAGAGTTGCTTTTGACGGGTTATGGTGCCTTTCGGATTAGCTCATTTCACAAATGTCTCTAGAATTGTGTAGGTCAACTCCACTTAGCTTGGTGGGAAAGTGCGCAGGAATTGTGAAACTGACATCCTATTTCACAGCAACAGTGACCTTTATTTAAACTTTTATAACATTGTTTTTGCTTCTTAAATCATTTTTCAATCAGAACAGCTCAAGTACTAAACGGACATTAGGGAAATTAAGTAACAAGTTGGATAATATAACTAATTCAAGTGCCTGCTCATTCTAATGCTGCCTGTGAATGCAAAAATAGTATTTATTTTCTAGATTATCCATGTTAAAAATTGAGAACTTTTTGGAGTCAAGTGTGAATAAGGGAATGACAGACTACCATAATCTAGACTACCTCCCATAGGTTAATTGGTAGGTTACAAAACCGTAGCCTGCGGGGAGGCTTAATAATAGACAATATTGAATGTTACTGTTCAGATCTATGAAGTGTTATAAACAAAGATGACCACTTTTTCTCCTGTCCACAGTGAAAATAAAGCAGAAAGCGTAAGAGTTAATGTGAGAGGTTAAGCTTCCCGAGAACCATGGAAAGATGTGGGCTGAGATGGGTGCTGAAGGAGATTATAAGGTCTTTTTTATAAGCAGTCTAAACAAAATGGGAGGGAATCTCATTCTTCTTGCCTGATTCAACTTTTATATTGCCTGAACATTGATGAAAAGTCTAGAACTCTCAGGATTCTACAGCTTTGTGATTATTTTTGCTACAAATGTCTAAAACTCAAAAAGTGAGAGCCAGGAAAGTATTCTCTTCCTGTAGATCTTTTTTTCACATTGCTCCTCACTTTGTATTATATATCCTGAATAGTTATCACCGCAGCATTCTTTTGCCCATTAGTTAGGTTAATCTTACATTACTCCTAGCCTTTCAGTCATGTATTTTATTTAATATCCATTAAAGTCTATGATTTCTCTGCTTTGCTTGCACAGCTGCTCATTACCTATATTAGACAACCTGGACAATGTAATAAATAGTTCTTAGCCCATTAGTTAGGTTAATCTTACATTACTCCTAGCCTTTCAGTCATGTATTTTATTTAATATCCATTAAAGTCTATGATTTCTCTGCTCTGCTTGCACAGCTGCTCATTACCTATATTAGACAACCTGGACAATGTAATAAATAGTTCTTACCAGTTTTAAGCTCTGCATGTGTGTGTGCGTGTGTGCGTGTGTGTGTGTGTGTGTGTGTGTGTGTTTGGGAGAAATAAAGACAGTTGACTTTGAGTGGAACTGCTGTACTTAAGTAAACTAATTTAAGAGATGATTCATTTTGAGAAAAAAGAGGGTATGGTAAGGAAGCTTGTACAGTAAGAAATAAATAATAAAATAAAACAAACACAAAAAGATTTCCAGTTGTTACGAGCTTTCTGTTAACTCTTTAAACTCAGAAACATCCAGTGGGCTCGGTCTGAGAGTCATTCAATTGAAAGGCAGCGTGTAGCAACTTTCACGGGAACAATAGCAGTCCCATCTACCATTTACTGAATGCCTAGTAAGCTAAAGTTGCTTTACATGAGAGACCCGCAATTACTCAATAGTAGGTGTTAGGCACATAGATGAGAAGGCAGGACTTCAGAGACATTCCCATGGCTTCATGGTTAGTCAGCAGCAGGGCTGTAATTGGAAGCCAGTTCTTCCTGGCTTTAGCCTGTCCTCTTTGTCTAGATATTGTTTACTCAAAAGAGTTCTGGTGTGGTATAGTTTTCACCACAATACTTTTTATTCCACCTGACAGGAATACTTAAAATGCAGAATTGTAAATACTGTATAGACAAATACATAGTCTTTGGTAAATAGGAAAACCAACAAATATTTGGGGTGACTCTTTCTCCTGGCCTCCACAAGCAAGTTTTCAGATAGAGGCCCATTAATACCTACATGGTTAGCAATGCATTTATTTTCAACAAGAGCTTGCAAACCAGTTATGATTCAGTTGGTATTGCTTATTTCTCATCATAGTCTAGAATTATCACGTTAAAGATTTGCTTACATGAATGCAGTATTTTCTTTAATTGTATTTCAAACAAAGTCTGGCGAAAGAAATATCACATTTATTTGAGAAGAGATGACTCTAATAGCTTCTCTAATATGAAAAAATGCATTGAGAACTACTAGATGTTATCTGGGAAAGAAGACCATGGGTCACCTGCTTTTCTTGTGGCTTTAATACAGAAGTGTAATACTTCTGTATGACAGTAAACATCAAACACACAAAGAGGACGGGGAAAGGACAGATCAAGTATCACTTTAGTCTATATTAAGAAATGAAGTCAAGAGTTAGATATGTTCTGGGAAAGGGGAAAAACACTGGTTAACCAAGGTACAGGAAGGAAGGGTATGTCATGTTTTGTGTGTTCACAAGCTATGAGAAAACTAGTGATTGCTTGGTGGAAATGTGGGTAAATTTCATCACAGCATAGCTTTTCACACTGGGTCTGACCTCAGTGGGGCTTTAGAAGAAACTTCTGGTACACAGTGTCTCACTTTGATGAAATTTGATGGGAAAAGAATTAAAGTGTGTTCTTTTTTTTTTTTAACCTAAAAGTTGCCAAGTATGTAATATTTGTGAATTAAATTAGTTCACAATTTGTTGTTAAAATGCATTTTTCTAGAATGTCATTTGATAAACTAAATTTAAATCAAGCATGTCAAACAGGTTGAAAATATGTATTCTGAAATGTACTTTTATTTATCACTTTCTACTTTGCAATACTTTTATATCTTAGGTGCATGGTACAAACAATATTAAAAATCCCACTTTGAACTGAAGGAATCAATCTTGGACACAGTTTGTGTGTACTGTTCATAAAGTATAAGTATTTATGAATGTATACAAACTAAGTATACTAGTAATAATAATAATGATACTTAACTATATTGAGCCCTTAAAATGATAAAAATGTTCTTTATATCCATTTCCTTATAATATGGATTATAAAGTCAAAATTTGAAGTCTTTCTGAAATAAAGAATGCTACTTCAGTGTCAGAGCTTTCTCTCCTTCTCTCTCTCTACCTTAAATGAAACGGTTGTCTTAAAAGCAATTTTTTTTTAAACCTGGGTGATCTTTCTACACTTTTTTGAGGCCCTTAAAAGGTACTACTTCCTTAATTGAGGCTTTATACTTAAGTTAGTTTTCTAACGTTGCTAAGCAAATCACTACAACTTTAGAAGCTTAAAATATATTTATCATTTCAAAGTTTCTGTGGGTCAGAAGTCTTGGCACAGTTTAGCTGGGTCTACTCAGGATCATACAAAGCTGCAATTAAGGTGTTGCCCAGAATTGAATTTTCACCTGGAGGCTTGACTGGGGAGGGATCCACTTTTAAGCTCCCTTAGGTTGTTGTTAGAGTCATTCCTTGAGGCCATATGAGTCATGGAACCTTGCTTCTTCATAGCCAGCAATGGAGAAAAAGAGAGAGGCTGGGCCGGCCCGGTGGCGCACTGGGTAAGTGTGCCGCTTGGGAAGCGCCGCGGCACTCCCGCCCGAGGGTTCGGATCCCGCATGCAGACCGGTTCCCGCTCACTGGCTGAGCGAGGCGCGGGGGCAGCGCCGAGGGTTGCAGTCCCGTTGCCGGTCCCCGGTCCGGTACGGGGGCAACACTGAGGGTTGCGATCCGTTGCCGGACACGAAAAAAAAAAGACAAAAAAAAAAAAAAGAAAAAGAGAGAGGCTGCAAACAAGATAGTCTTAAATAATGCAATGTAATCTCAGGAAAGACTTCTTATTACTTTGCCATATAACATAACATAACTACTGAAGTGACTTCCCATCACTTTGACCATATAATGTAACATAATCATGGATATGGCATCCCATCACCTTTGCCATGTAGCAGAACATAATCATGGGGCTGATAACCTATCAACCGTGCCATTTTTTGTTTGTTAGAAACAAGTCACAGGTCTTATACTCAAGAAGCAGGGATTACACAAAGGCATGAATATCAGGAGATGGGGACCAGGAGATCACCTTAGAGTCTGTTCGTAACACTATTCCAGGAGTTCACAAACTTGATAATATAAAGGTATTGAGTCTTCTCTAAACCCCTGTGAGTAAAAATCAATGGTGAATGTTACAATCTTAAATTTTATATTAAAAAATAGTAGAATTAAAAAATGTTGGAATTAAAGAAACTGGCCATGATTGCATTATTAGTCAAAAAACTAATTAGAAAACTGAATTCAGCTCTCCTATTGACTTCCCAACTTTGTTTCCTAGGTGTACGGAATGATAGAAGATGATTTTAAAAGAATATTAAAGAGTGAGCTAATTAATTTCTTTCAAATTCTACTCAGGAAATCAACATATTTAAGTGAATTCAGTGATTGGCATCCTAGACTTTGCCATCCTAGGCAGGTGCATTTTTATAAACAGAAGACAGGAGGAATTCCACAGGAAAATAAACAAAACAATCATCATCAAAACTATGAAGCACAAAAGGAAATCATCAGCTATGAATAAAAGTCAGGAAACATCACAAACAGAACTATCAGAACTTGAAAAAGAAATTTTGAAAAAATATGAAACATGTGTATTACAGGAATAGAAGAAAACTCCCTTAACCGGAAAAAGAACATCTAAAAAACCCTACAGCTAATATCATAATAGTGGGAAATTGGATGCTTTCCCCCTAAAATCAGGCACAAAGCAAAGACGTCTTCTCTGACTACTTCTATCTAACATCGTAGTAAAGATTCTAGCTAGTGCAATAAAATAAAAAAGGAAATAAAAGATATAAAATTAGGAAGATAGAAAAGAAACTGTCTATTTGTGGATGATATGCTGGAAAATCTCAAAGAATAACAACACAACAAAAAATTCTGGAACTATTAAGTGAGCATAGCAAAGTCATGGGATACAAGGTTAATATACAAAAGTCAATTACTTTCCTATATGTCAGCAATGAAAAATATAAAAAAGCAATAAGTTTATAGTAGCACCCCCCAAAAAAAGAAATGAAATCTAACAAAATAGGTACAAGATCTCTATGTGGGAAACTATAAAACTATGATGGAAAAAATCAAGGAAAGCCTAAATAAATAGAGAGATATTCTGTGTTCATGGATTGGAAGATTCAGTAGTATTAAGATGTCAGTTCCTCCAAACTTCATCTATAGACTCAGTGCAATCCCAATCAAAGTTCTAGGAAGCTATTTTGTATACATAAGTAAACTGATTCTAAAGTTTATGTAGGAAAGCAAAAGACCTAAAATAGCCAACAAAATACTAAAGAAGAACAAAGTTGAAGGAATCCCAATACCCTATTTCAAGATTTAACATAAAGCTATAGTAATCAAGACAGCATGACATTGGCAAAGGAATAGACATATAAATCAGTGGAACAGAATAAAGTGCCCAGAAATAGAGCCACACAAATACAGCCAATTAATCTTTGACAAAGGGGTAAAGCCAATTAAATGGAGAGAGGATAGCATTTTCAACAAACGATTCTGGAACATAAGTAAAACCTTACACATTTCACAAAAATAAACTACAAATGGATCATAGACATAGATTTAAAATGTGAAACTATAAATGTTCTATAAGATTATGTAGAAGAAAACCTAGATTCCCTTGGGTTTGGTGATGAGTTTTTGGATACACCAAAAGGATTATTCATTAAAGAAAAAGTTAATACATTGGACTTTATTAAAATTAAAAACTCCTGCTTTGTGAAAGACACTGTTAAGAGAACCAAAGATAAGCCATAGACTGTGAGAAAATCTGAAAAATGAAATTGTGATACATCCATACAATGGAATAGTATTCAGCTATAAAAATAAGCTATGGAGTCATGAAAAGACATGATGAATCTTAAATGCATGTTGCTAAGTGAAAGATGCTAGTCTGAAAAGGCTACATACTGTATGATTTCACTTATATGACCCTATGGAAGAGGCAATAGTAAAGATATCAGTGGTTTCCAGTAGTTAGGGGTTTGAGGGAGGGCATAAAAAGGGTTGAATAAGTGGATTTCTGGTGAATTTTGTAGAGTGATAAAACTATTCTGTATGAGATTGCAATTATGGATACATGACTCTAAGCATTTGTCAAAACCCATAGAATTTTATGGCACAAGAGATTATCTTTAATGCATGCAAATTAACAAAAGCCCACTTAGGAGGTTGGGGGATCCCAGAAAGGATGCAGAATGAAACAAAACAATTTAACTGCATTATTACAAATGTATAAAACAACCTACTTAAGAGAGTGGAAGAAAAAGGTACTGACCTAAGTAACTTTGGAAATGATTGGAGTCTGTAAAACTAAAGGAAAAACAAATTATACGTAAACATTCTACTGTAGTTGAAAAACTTGTTTCTCACAGGATGCCAGTTAACAATTCTGGTATTGCTATGCATGCATACTGGAACTGAAGAAATAATAAACATAGATACTTCATCCTTAAGAAGCTACGTATACTAAGCATGGTGACCTCTTTCCAAAAAGAATGGATAGGGGTTTGGGAATAGAGTAATTCTGCAGTAGAGATACCTGAAAAACACGACTTTAGATAGCGGGTCAAGGTCAACATCAACAGTAATAGGTCATGTTGATAATATGTATCTTTTGATATTATGCAGTTAGAATGGCACTTTACCTCAGTGGTCTTCCTCCCCAAAACCCATAACCTTAGTGTAACCATGAGAAAACCATCAGACAAATCTAAATTAAAAGAAATTCTAAAAAATACCAATCAGTACTTCTCAAAACCATCAAGATCATCAAAAACAAGGAAAGTCTGAGAATCTTTTATGGTCAGGAGGATCCTAAAGAGACATGATGACTAAATATAATGTGGTGTCCAGGATGGCATCCCAGAACAGCAAAAAACATTAGGTAAAAAATGTGGAATTTAGTTAATAATGTGCCAATATTGGTTTATTAATTGTAACAAATATGTCATAATAATATAAAATGTTAATAATAGGAGAAATTGGGCACAAAGTATATGGAGACTCTGTGCTATCTTCATAATTTTTCTGGTGTAAATATAAAACTTGCAAAAAATAAAGTTTACTGAAAAATAAGTACATTTAAGTTGATTAAAGACAATAAAATGAAAGAATAAAAAGTGTAGTGGAATAATAAAATATTAAAATTAATTAGGAAGATTTAAATAAATATAAACAAATGCTTATTTTTAAAACATTGAAGGCTGTGGTTTCTGGTCTGGCATGTAAGGAACGTGAAAGTTGCCACTCTTTCCTAACAACAAGCAAAAAACTGAAAAATAAACAATTCTTCCTAGATTCATCAGAGAAGTGAGGTTACAGGGCAAATCACTGTCCCAGAAATTGGAGAGACAGGCAGGCAAATGCAGAGAAATGCATCTTAACTGAAAAAGAAATTCACAGCAGAAACCTCCACATGAACAAGTGCTGGGATAGGAAAACCTGAGTGTAACTGACAAATTGCTGAAGGCTCTGAGTGGACTTTTGAAAGCTAAAATCTCCAGGGGTCCGAGTCATAGCTGAGTGCCCACACTTCTGTGAGTTTTACCACCAGGTTCTCACAGTGAATATAGGAGAAAAATCCCTCATGTTCTTAATGGGGGAAGGAAAAAGTAACCATTTTGAAATATGCTAGAAAATTCTGTTTTTCTTAACAGTGCTATCTTTCAAGAGAAATTATTTTGCCAGAGCCTGAACTATTTCCCTCCCACCCCCAGCCTAACTGCCCTGGGGTAAGGGAAATACTTTACTCCAGCTCACTCTAGCCATCCTGTCTCACCTAAGGGGAGGGTGTGACTGAGAAGCAGTTGTGAAGTTCACAGTCCAGAGGTACAGAATCATTAAAAGACTTAGACCTAATCACAGGAATATAGAATGCTCTCAACCCCACACCTCACCACCACATAACTAAAGGCCTATTTACAGCAGTTCCTTTTACACAGTAGTATATCATGTCAGACTATTAAGAACAAATTACAGAGCATACTAAGAGGCAAAAAGCACAGTTTGAAAAGACAGAGTAAGCACCAGAACCAGTCTGATATGGCAGGGATGTTGAAATTATCTGACTTGGAACTTATAACAACTATGATTAATATGCTACGGAATATAATGGATAAAGTAGATAGCATGCAAGAACAGATAGGCAATGTAATCAGAAAGATAGAAATTCTAAGAAAGAATCAAAAAGAAATGCTAGAGATCAAAAACACTGTAATACAGAAAGGGACATTGGCAAGATGGTGGAGTAAAAAGCACTGGACCCTCTTTATCCCATAAAAACACTAATTTGGTAACAATTCATGGGAAAATTCCCTTTATGAAAAATCAGAAACTAAATGAAAGGATCTTGCACCTGGGCAAAATGCAAAATCAGACTTTCCAAAGACAGAAGGGAGATTTAGGAGCCCTCTTGCTGGAGATCCTGCTCCCAGCACAATGTCATATGAATATAAAGACACCTTCAAGCTCCTAGATTTACCTAGGAGAAGGAAGCAGTTGTTTTACATGTTCAGTACCCCAATTTTCCAAGAGGGTTTCCCAGAAGACTGACTTCTGTCTCACCAATTCTAAGGCTGTGATGGGTCCAGTACAGTCTAGCTGCCTTGGTATAAGTAAAGGCAGTGGCTTGGGCTAGTAGACTCCATAGCTACCTTCCCCCAGCCACACACATCCTGGCTTAGCACAGAGCACACCAACAAACACTGCAGCTGCTTTCCCTGGGGAGAAAATCAATTTGTAGCCCCAGAAGCTCTGGCCTGTTTGAGTGTTGGGGGTGTTCTCTATTATGAGGAAGTCTGTGAATACTGGGAGAGGTACCTGCTTTGCCTAATGTGAAAACACTGATACAGAGGGTCAAGGAAAAATGAAGAATCAGGCAGAGATTTTTCAAATAAAGGAACAAGATAAATCTCCAGAAACTGACCCTAATGAAAAGGAGTTACGTAATTTACTGAACAGAAAACCAAAAACCACTCTCATAAAAGTGCTCATCAAGTTCAAGGAAAAATGCATGAGCAAAGTGAGAGTTGTAACATAGATATAGAAAATATTAAAAAGTACCAATCAAAAATCATGGAACTAAAGAACACAATAACTGAACAGAAAAATTTATTACAGGGGTTCAACAGCAGACTAGATCAAGCAAAAGAAAGAATCAGCAAACTTGGAGAAAGATCACAGAAAATAATTTAGTCAGAGGAGCAAAAAGAAAAAAGAATGAAAAAAATAGAAGAAAGCTTAAGAGACTAACGGCACACCATCAAGCAGACCAATTTACTTATTATAGAAGTTCCAGAAGAAAAAGAAGAGAAGGAGAGAACTAGAAAGCTTGTTCAAAGAAATAATGGCCTAAACATCCCAAATCTAGGGAAGATAATGGACATTCTGATCCAAAAAGCCCAAATGACACCACATAAGATGAACCCAAATAAGTCCAAACTGTGACACATTATAAACAAATTGACAAAAGTCAAAGATAATGAGAATTTTGAAAGCACCAGGAGAAAAAATACTTGTCACATACAAGAGAATGTCCATAAGACTGTCAGTGGATTTTTTTAGAAGAAATCTTACAGGTCCAAAAATTAGTAAGAGGATATTTTAAAATGCTGAAAGAAAAACAAACAAAACAAAACAAAAAAAGCCCCTGCCAACCAAGAATACTATACCTGGCAAAACTCTCCTTCAAAAACGAAAGAGAAATAAAGACTCCTCCAGACAAACAAGGTGATGGAGTCTACTACTAGACCTGCTTTGCCCCTGCCAACCAAGAATACTATACCTGGCAAAACTCTCCTTCAAAAACAAAAGAGAAATAAAGACTCCTCCAGACAAACAAGGTGATGGAGTCTACTACTAGACCTGCTTTACAAGAAATGCTAAAAGAAGCTCTTCAAGTTAAAATGGAAAGGCTCTAAATAGCAACATGAGAGCATAAGAAAGTACAAGGGTACTTCCAGCAGTTTGTGAAAAAATAGAATTAAGAGTCAATGCAATTTTTTCCACAAATTTTTTAAAGTACCCTCATATGAGACTCATTGGTAAAGGTAAATATATAGACAAATATAAAAAAGTATCAATGTAATGATTATAGGTAAATCATTTTGAAATTCTAGCATAAAAGGTAAAAGACAAAAGTATTAAAACTAACTATAGCTTAAAATACAATAAAATACATACAATATAAATAGATGTAAATTGTGACAGCAATAAGAAAAAATGTATATGTACAGGGAGAAGTTAAAACACAGAGTCTTTGTATATAATTGAAAGAATTGTTGTCATCTTAAAATAGACTGTTACAAGTATAAGATATTTTATGTAAGCCCCAAGGTACCAAAACACATACACACAAATCTATGGAAGTTACACCAAAGAAAAAAGAGAGATAAATCAAAGCATATCAATACAAAAAAAAAAAAAGAAAAGAAAAGAAAAAAAAATCAACAAAACACAAAGAAAGACAGGAAGAGGGAAAAAGACAGATAAAAGAACTATATGACCAACATAAAACTACTAACCAAATGGCAATAATAAATTGTTCCCTATCAGTAATTATATAAAAGTAAAAAGATTAAGATTTCCAATCACACATGGATTTGTTCACCCAGTTCCAGGTGTTGTGTTTGTTATAAGCAACAGAAATGGACTAACACACTTCAGAAATGAAAAGAATCATAAGAAACTATGATGAATAATTATGTGCCAATTAACCAGATAACCTAGAAGCAATACATAAATTACTAGAACACAAAACTTACCAAGACTAAATTATGAAGAAATTGAAAGTCTGATGAGAGCTACAATTAGTATGGAGATTAAATCTGCAATCAAAACCCTTTCACAAGAAAGGCTTAGGACAAGATGGCTTTGCTGGTGAATTCTACCAAACATCTAAGAAAAACTAACCAATGCTTTCCAAACTTTTCCAAAAAATTGTAAAATAGGGAAAACTTCCAAACTCATTTGATAAAGCCAGCATTACCCTGGTTCCAAAGCCAGAAAAATACATCACAGCAAAAGGAAACTATAGGCCAATATACCTGATGAATATAAATGCAAAAATTCTCAACAACATATGATCAAAATAAATTCAACAGCAAATTAAAAGTATCATGCACCATGAACAAGTTCAATTTATCCCTGGGATTCAAGGATGGTTCAAAATATAAAAAACAATTAATATGATACACCACATTAACAGAATAAAAAAATCACATGATCATCTCTAAAGATGCAAAAAAGTGTTTGACAAAATTCAACACCCTTTTATGATAAATCTCTAGACAAACTAGAAATAGGAGTTAATTACTTCAAAATAATAAATGCCACATGTATAAAATCCACAGCTAACATCATACTAAATGGGGAAAAAATGAAAGCTTTTTCTTTAAGATCAGGAACAAGGCATGGATACCCACTCTCACCACTTCTATTCAACCCTAGTAATGGAAGTCCTAGCCAGAGTAAATAGGAAAGAAAAATAAATAAAAGGCATCCAAATTGGAAAGGAAGAAATAAATTGCCCCTGTTTGCAGATGACATGATTTTATATGTTTAAAAAACCTAAAGACATCATTAAAAACCTGTAAGTACTAGTAAACAAATTCAGTAAAGTTGCAGGATACAAAAGCAATATACAAAAATCAGTTTATATGAAGAGAAAAATAAAAAAAATCAAATTATATGGAGAAAATTTATGAAACCAATCCCTTTTGCAATAACACCAATAAGAATAAAATACCTAGAAATAAACTTAACCATCAAGTTAAACGACTGTTAAAAGCAATATACAAAAATCAGTTTATATGAAGAGAAAAATAAAAAAAATCAAATTATATGGAGAAAATTTATGAAACCAATCCCTTTTACAATAACACCAATAAGAATAAAATACCTAGAAATAAACTTAACCATCAAGTTAAACGACTGTATAATGAAAACTACAAAACACTGATAAAATAAATTAAACAAGACACAAATAAATGTAAAGGCATGACATATTTAAGGATAGGAAGATTTAATATTGTTAGAATGTCCATACTACCCAAAGCAGTTTGCAGATTTAATACAATTCTTATCAAAAACACAATTGCATTTTTTACAGAAATAGAAAAAACAATTCTAAAATTTATATAAAACCACAAAACACTATAAAAAGGCAAATAAATTTTGAGAAAGAAGAATGAACCTGGAAGCATTAAACTTCCTGCTTTGAGTATACATAGCAAAGCTACAATAATCCAAACAATATGATACTGGCTTAAAAAGAGAGCTATAGACCAATGGAACAGAATAAAGAGCCCAGAAGTAAATCAGGTCAACTGATCTTTGACAAGAGTGCCAAGAATACACAATGGGAAAAGGATAGTCTCTTCAACAAATGATGCTGGGAAAACTGTATATTTACAGTTAAAAGAATGATATTGTACCCTTACCTTATACCATACACAGAAATCAACTCAACGTGGATTAAAGACTTAAATGTAAGATCTGAAAATGTAAAACTCCTGGCAAGAAATATTTTTAAAAATCCTCATAATGTTTGTTTTGAGAATGATTTCACAGCTATGACACCAAAGCACAAACAACAAAAACAAAAAATAAGCAAGTGGGACTACATCAAACTAAAAAGCTACTGCACAGCAAAGAAAACAATCAACAGAGTAAAAAGGCAACCTACAGAATAGGAGACCATATTTGCAAATCATATGTCTGATAAGGGGTTAATCTCCAAAACATAATGAATTCCTATAACTCAATAGTTAAACCCCCCTAATAATATTATTAAAAAATGCATGAAGGACTTGAGAAGACATTTATCTAAATATGACATATAAATTGCCAACAGATACACGAGAAAAATGTTCAGTCTCACTACTCATCAAGGAAATGCAAATCAAAACCACAATAAGATATCACCTCACACCTGCCATAATGGCTATAATCCAGAAAAGAAAAGAAAACAAGTATTAGCAAAAATGTAAAAAAATTAAAACCCTTGCATATTGTTGGTGGAAATGCAAAATGGCACAACCACTTGGAAAGCAGTATAGAGTCACCTCAAGAAATTAAAAATAGAATTATCTTAAGATCCAGAAATTCCACTTTTAGGTATTTATCTAAAGAATAGAAATCAGGATCTCAAAGAGATTTTAGGATTCCTATGTTCACTGCAGTACTGTTCACAATAACCAAGACGTGGAAATAACCTAAATGTTCATCAACAGATCAATGGATAAAGAAAATGTGTATATGCATGTAATAGAATACTATGCAGCCTTAAAAAAGAAGGAAATCCTACAATACATGAGTACATGAATGAACACTGAGGACACTGTGCTAAGTGAAACAAGACAGTGACAGAAAGACAAATACTGCATGACTCCAGTTATATGAAATATCTAAAATAGTCCCATTCAGAGAATCAAAGAATGGAATGGTGGTTTCCCGGGGCTGAGGGATGAGGAAACGAAGGATCACTAATCAATGTGCATAAAGTTTCAGTCAGGCAAAATGAGTAAGTTCTAGAGATCTGCTGTACAAAATTGTAACAATACTCAATGATAATGTATATGTAAAAATTTAAGAGGGTAGCTTTCATGTTAAATATTCTTACAATAAGAAAAAAACAAAACACTGTAACAGAAATGAAAAATGTCTTAAATAAACTCACGAGGAGACCGGAAACAGCTGAGAAAAGAATCTTTGAGCTTGAGTATAGGATAATAGAAACTTCCAAAAATGAAAAGCAAAGAGAAAAAAGACTGAAAATAAAGAAACAGAATATTCAAGAACTGTGGGATAACTACAAAAGTTGTAACATACATATAAAAGAAATATGAGAAGACAGGTAAAGAAACAGAAGTAATACTTAAGGCTATAATAACTGAGAAATTGTCCAAATTAATATTAGAGACCAAACCACAGTTCCAGGAAGCTGAGAGAAAACCAAATAAGACAAATATTTGAAAACTATATATAGGTATATCATATTCAAACTTCAGAAAATCAAAGATAAAGAAAAAATCTTACAAGAAGGCACAGGGAAAAAAATCTTACCTATATTGGAGCAAAGATAAGAATTATATCCAACTTCTCAGAAATCATGCAAGTAAGATAGGAGTAAATCACGCAAGTAAGAGACGAGTAAAGTAAAATACTTAAGGTGTATGTTGAGAGAAAAAAACCCACTAATCTATGAAATTATCCTTCCATACCCTGTGAACTTATCCTTCAAAGTGAAGGAGAAATGACTTTCTGAGAGAAACAATAAGTGAGGGAATTTGCTGCTAGCAGACCTGCCTTGCCAGAAATGTTAAAAGAAATTCTTTAGAGAGAGATAAAAAATAAATAGGTCAGAAACTTGTATCCACACTTAGATAAAGAGAGAACATTGAAGAAAGAATAAATAAAGGTAAAACAAAAACTTTTATCTTTCTTTTTAAAATTGATGTAACAGATAATAGTAAGAGCAAAATGCATTAGATTGCATATGTTTATATTACATATGTATATTTATGTACAAGTAAAATGAATGACAGCAATAATATAAGATGGGAGGAAGGAATTAGGATTACTGTTAATACAATGTACTTGCATTACTTGGAGAGTAGTACAGTGTTATTTGAATGTGAACTTGTATTAGCTATAAATGTATATTAAAAACTCCAGGGCAACCACTAAAAAAATGTAAGAAGAAGTACAACTGATATGTTAAGAAAGGAGGAAGAATAAAATTATATAAAATGCCCAAGTAAAACCACAAAAGGCAAAAAAAATTGCAAGGCAAACATAGAAACAAAGAACAAGGGCAATAAATAGAAAACAATAGCAAATAGAGATATTAGTCCAACTATTCCAATAATCACTTTGAATGTCAATGGTCTAAATGCATCAATTAAAAGTCAGATTGACAGAGTGGATCAATAAAACAAGACCCAACTATGTGTTGTACACAAGAAACCCACTTTAAATATAGATATTAGTCCAACTATTCCAATAATCACTTTGAATGTCAATGGTCTAAATGCATCAATTAAAAGTCAGATTGACAGAGTGGATCAATAAAACAAGACCCAACTATGTGTTGTACACAAGAAACCCACTTTAAATATAGAGATACTTATAGATCAAAAGTAAATGAGAGGCTTCTGGTCAAGATGGTGGAATAGACCATCCTCAGTATCACTCTCTCCTGCAAATCAACCAACTTACAACTATGAAAAAGCAACAACAGCCAAGCTTCAGCCACTAGAGCTCAAAAGAAGAGGAGGAGAGACCTACGGAGTGCATGAAGGTGGGAGAAGCCACAATGAGAAAAAGAAAAAAACACTCTGATCATTTTGTGTCATGGCCACTTTAAGGCTGGAGCTGCTGAGCACATGGAGCAGGAGCCAGCAAGAAGCCACAGCTGTGCCTTTCAGATGAAGTTGCTTGGAGGCGGCATGGGAGAAGAGGGGTTCCCATGGACCCACATAGGACTGAGGAGCCACAACAACTGAAAAAAAGGAGCCACTCAGAGGCCGGTGAGTCATAGCAAGGGACCAGAGCATGGCCTGTCACATGGGAAGTGTTTGGAGCATGGGAGGTGGGGGAGATGGGCCCACTGGGGGAATGCTGGGGCACAGCAAGGACAGCTGATCTGCCCCCCAGTCAGTGCAGGACCACTCAGAGGAGACTGGTCAGGAATATGGAATTGTAAGGGGTGCAGTTTGATGAAAAGACTCAGGCCCAGACCAGTGTGTCTATACAACCCAGGTGCATCATATTTCACCAGATCTGGAAGTACCTATTAAATCAATTATTAAAACCTGAGCTGCACAAAAAGCCTACCCTAGGGAATCGGCAGCAAAGAAGCCCTTTAGCCCAACCACAGAGCTCAAGTAATGGTCCTCACATGAAGTTCCCCCATTTTAGAAGTAAGCAAAGGACAATAAATTAGATCCAGTACAGAGTTTAAGTGGTGGGAACAGCAAATAATCCAATGCAAAACTGAAAGAAAAAACAAAGTACCCACAACCAGAGACAAAGTTTGATAACTAGTAAAGGTCTCATTGCACCAAAGACCACCTATAACACCTAGAAGGACCGGAAGTCCCCTGGGCTACCAAGCCAGGAAGAGGGGAGGGCAGAGAGCCTCAGCCATGCCCCCCAACACTGCAACCCGTCCTGAGGATGGGGGCCGAGGGCCTTGACCACAACCTCCTGACAAATGCAACCACCCCAGTTACGATCATTGAGCTACTGCAGGAAAACCCCCGGGCTCTCCTGAGCCAGAGTGGCAGGGGGCTGAGAGCCTCATCCACGTTCCCCCCTGCATGAGAAACCAGCCCAGCAGTGACCACTGAGCTGCCGCAGGAGGCACTGTGGTCTCACCTGAGCCATGGTGGTAGGTGGCTGAGGGCCTCGTCCATGCCCCCCCACATGAGCAACCAGCCTAGCAATGACTACTGAGCTGCCACAGGAGGCACTCTGGACTCTCTTGAGCTGGGGCAGTTGGGGGGTGAAGGGTCTTGACCATGCCTCCCTCCACACTCAACCAGCCCAGTGATGACCAGCAAGCTTCAGCAAGAAGGGCTCATGTTCCTGAGCTGGGATAGTAGGGAGTGTGAGAGTTATTGCCACACCCCCTTGACATCTACACCCAGCCCTGCAATAACCAAGCCACTGCTGGAAGCCCACTGGTCTCCTCTGTGGGAATGTGGGGGGTGTCACAGGCCTCAATCCCATCCCTCCTCCTTCCTCCTTCTTCCATTCCATTTCCTTCCCCTTTCCCCTCTCCCTCTCCCTCCCAACTGCTCTACAACAACATTGTAGAATGTAGAAATAATATTAATAAAATTTTTTTAAAAAGTAAATGAATGAAAAATATATACCATGTTACTACTAACTTAAAAAAGTGGAAGAAGCTACGTTAATTTCATACAAAAGAAATTTTATAGCAGGAAAAATTATCAGGGCTAAAGAGGAGCATTACATGGTCATAAAGGGGCCAATTCTCCCAGAGCACATAACAATACTTAACACATATGCACCTAACAATAGAGCAGCAAAATACATAAGGCAAAACTGACAGAACTACAAGAAGAAATAGATGAATCCATTATTATAGTTGAAGCATATAACATTTCTCTATAAGAAATGAACAGATGTGCAGGTAGAAAATCAGTAAGGACATAGTTGAACTCAGCAACATTCTTAATCAGCTGAATATAATTAACATCTATCAACTACTTTATTCAAAAATAGGAGAATACACATTCTTCTCAAGCTCACATGAAACATTCACCAAGGTAGATCACATTCTGGACTATAAAATACACCTTAACAAATTTAAAAAAATATAATCATCCAATGTCTTCTCTCACAGGAAAGTAAATTTAAAGTAGAAATAAATAACAGAAAAATATCTAGAAAATCTCAAAATACTGTAGATTAAACACACACGTGTAAAAAACACATGGGTTAAAGAAGAACTATCAAGAGAAATTAAAAAATATTTTAAAATAAATAAAAAGACAACTTAAAAATCTGTAAGTTACAATCTGTAACTTAAAATCTGTAAGTTACAGCAAAAGCAGTGCTTTGTGGGAAATTTATAATGTTTAATATATACATTAGATAATAAAAATATCTAAAATGAATAACCTAAGCTTCTGCTTTAGGAAATTAGAAAAGAAGAGCAAATTAAACCCAAAGTATATAGAAGTAAATAATTACTAATTAATACAGCAGAAATTAATGAAACTGAAACATAGAAAATCACAGAACCAAAATCTAGTTCTTTAAAAGGATTATTAAAATTGATAAGCTTCTAGCCAGGGTAACTAAGAAAAAAAAGAGAGAAGATTGAAATTACCAGTATCAGAAATAAAAGTGGGAACACCACTACAGATCCCATTGACATTTAAAGGATATTAAAGAAATATTATAAACAAGTCTATATCTACAAGTTGGATAGCCTGGATGAAATGGACCAATTCCTTGAGAGACACAATCTGCCAAAACTCACATAGGGAGTAGACAATTTGAATAGGCACATATCTTTTAAAGAAATTGAGGACATACTAACCCTTCAAAACAGAAAACACCAGGCCCAGATGGATTCACTGGTGGATTCTACCGAACATTTAAGAAAGAAATTTTACTAATCCTCTATAACTTCTTTCAGAAAAGAAAAGTAAAGGGAATATTTCTTAAATAATCCCATGAGGACAGAATTATTCTAATATCAAAACCAGGTAAAGATAACTTTAAGGAAAGAAAGCTACACACTAATATATCTCATGAACCAAGAAGCAAAAATCTTCAAGAACTGCTAGCAAATTGAATTCAGCAATGTACAAAAAAGAATTATACAAACAGAACCAAGTGAGTGGCATTAATTCCAGGTTAGCTAACTTTAAGGAAAGAAAGCTACACACTAATATATCTCATGAACCAAGAAGCAAAAATCTTCAAGAACTGCTAGCAAATTGAATTCGGCAATGTACAAAAAAGAATTATACAAACAGAACCAAGTGAGTGGCATTAATTCCAGGTTAGCAAGGCTGGTTCAACATCTGAAAATCAATTAATGTAATCTGTTATACTGAGAAGCAAAAAAAAAAAAAAAAAAAATCACATGATCATATCAATAGTTGCAGAAAAAGAATCAGATAAAATCTAACACCCATTAATAATAAAAACTCTAAGCAAAGCAAAAATTGAGAGGAATTTCCTCTTGATAAAAGAAATCTACATAAAAATTCTATAGTTAACATCATTCTTAATGGTGAGACACTCAAAGCTTTCCCACAAAGATCAGGAAAAGGCAAGAATGTTCCCTCTCACCACTCCTTTTCACTATTATATTGGAATTTCTAGCTAATGCAGTAAGACACAAAAGGAAACAAAAGGTATATAGATTGAAAAGAAATAAACTGTCTTTTTTTTTTGCAGATAATATGATTGTCTATGTAGAAAATCTAAAAGAATCAACAGGAACACCTCCCCTTCCCATCTTATGGAGTTAATAAGTGATTATAGCAAAGTTGCAGAACACAAAGATAATATAAAAATTAATCACTTTCATGTATACCAACAATGGACAAGTCAAATCTGAAATTAAAAAACACAATACCATTTACATCAGCACATATTAAAAGTGAAATATTTCCATATAAATCTAACAAAATATGTCCAAGATCTATATGAGAAAAACTATGAAACTCTGGTGATAGAAATCATAAAAGAACCAAATAAATAAAGAGATATTCCATGTTCATGGATAGGAAAATAACATTGTCAAGATGGCAGTTTTTCCCCAACTGGATGTATATATTCAATGCGATTTCAAAAAAAATTCTAGCAAGTTATATGTGAATATCAACAAATTGATTCTCAAGTTTACAGGAAGAGGTGAAAGACACAGAATAGCCAACATGATATTAAAGCAGAGCAAAGTCAGAGGACTTACATTACTGAACCTCAAGACTTACTATAAGGCTGAGTAATCAGGACAGTATGGTATTAGTGAAATAATGAACA